>NC_034609.1:30646893-30652390 GCF_900095145.1 Mus pahari
AGTGCTGGGATTAAAGGCGTGTGCCACCACTGCCCGGCTCTGACAAATGTATTTTTAAAAGATGTATTTCTTTTGCTGCTGCTTCTTGCCCCTCTTCCCCCTTCTCCTCCCCTTCCTCCTCCTTATATGGTCATTTGATATTTGGGGAAGAGGTTGAGATGGGGTCACACTACATAGACCAGGCTACCTGTGGGTGTAGGGCAAGCCTCAGTCTCCCGGTGCTGGGGTTATAGGCGTGACTCAACATACAAGACTCGCATAATTTCTGACAAAGATACAGAAAGGGAAGCCTTTTCGAGAAATAGTAGTGAGGACTTGCACTTGGCTCAGAGGGTCAAGGTGCCAAACCTGACAACCTGGGCTTGATTCACATTGTGAGGGAGAGAATTGACTCTGTGTGTGTGTGTGTGTGTGTGTGTGTGTGTGTGCGTGTGCGCGTGCGTGTGCGTGTGTGTGTGTGATGCTGAAATCTCAGCCCTGTATATTTATTCAAGATAAATGAAAGCTTATGCCCACAAAAACTTCTATAAGCTGGGTGTGGTGACACACACCTGTAGCACCAGCATTCAGATTTCCGTGAGTTTGCGTCTAGCCTAGGGTATATAGTTCTAGGCCAGCTTGGGCTACAGGTTAAGACCCTGTCAGAAGAAGAAGAGGAGGAGAAAGAAAAGGAGGGGGAGGAAGTAGAAGAAAAGTGGTAGAAGTAGAGTAGTAGTAGTAGAGGAAGAGGAAGAGGAAGAGGAGGAAGAGGAAGAGGAAGAGGAAGAGGAAGAGGAAGAGGAAGAGGAGGAAGAGGAAGAGGAAGAGGAAGAGGAAGAGGAGGAAGAGGAAGAGGAAGAGGAAGAGGAAGAGGAAGAGGGGGAAGAGGAAGAGGAAGAGGAAGAGGAGGAAGAGGAAGAGGAAGAGGAAGAGGAAGAGGAAGAGGAGGAAGAGGAAGAGGAAGAGGAAGAGGAAGAGGAAGAGGAAGAGGAGGAAGAGGAAGAGGAAGAGGAAGAGGAAGAGGAGGAAGAGGAAGAGGAAGAGGAAGAGGAAGAGGAAGAGGAGGAAGAGGAAGAGGAAGAGGAAGAGGAAGAAGAAGAAGAAGAAGAAGAAGAAGAAGAAGAAGAAGAAGAAGAAGAAGAAGAAGAAGAAGAAGAAGAAGAAGAAATTGGTTCATAGGCAGATATTTGTGTACAATCATTTCTACTCTACAAGTATGAATATTTTGGAAGTTAACTGTTGGTGATGGGGGCAGGTGTGTGTGTGTATGTATGTGTCTGTCTGTCTGTCTGTCTGCGTCTGTGTATACATTGAATATCCAACCTGTCCAAATTGCTCATAGCAACACTATTAGTAATGGTCCTTAGATGGAAACAACTTAAATGTTCATCAACAGCTGAAGGAATCAATTGATAGTGGCAGAGTCACAATAGAAGACTTCACAATAGTAAGGATGAAAGATTTATGATTGTGTGTAAGAGCAGGGATCCATTTATGTAAGATCCCAAACAGGCGGAGCTAGTTCATGTCAGGCTAGTAATAGCCTTGGGTACAGCCGTCCTGAAGAGAGGGGTCCTGGGGGGGGGGCCTAGGGGGGTTTTGTTAGGCATTCAACACTGTGCACCCTACACCCTCAATTGATGCACACAATGGTTCTATGGGTGTGTCCCGTGTGCAGAACTGTTCACAGTGCAACCCTCATTATCCATTGTACGCATCAATCAAAAGTTTTCAAAAATTAATGTTAGCCCTCACTGCTCTTCAAACAAGTTCCTCAGCCCCACCTCCAAGGAATCTTTCGCCAACCATCGTTTCCCACCTCTCCTCTCCTCTCCTCTCCCAGTTCCCAGGCTCTGACATGCCTGTCTCCCTCACCTGCCAGGGGAAATCTCAGAGCATAGGAATTTGATCTCTATGCTAGGCTTCAGATGGATCCAAATAGAAAAGACTCATTATGACCTAAGCCAAGGAGTCAGCCAGCTCTGAGACACGTTCCTCTGCTTCTTAGAAGAACAACAGAATGCTCCAGACATTTGTAAAGAGTAAAATCTTCCCATAGAGGCCTCTGTGCCTTCCCTTGCTTACCAATCTCAGGGGCAGCTCCTCTGGCCTCCCTTGTCAATAAATCCACACGGCAGCTTAACTCTCTTCGCCAAATCTAGTGCTGACATTGTTCTGGAGTTTTCAACCCTGGGCCAAGTGTCCCTTGGCTGATGAGTCAACCCTCAGATCCCAGTAAGGGGGTGGTGAGAGGCAGAATTCTGGGTACAGAGTGGAACGCGGAACTCTGGTACCCTCAAATCTGGCCCTCCCTAAATCATGGGTTAAGAAATCAAGTGAATATACTTCTAGACTAAATAAGAATTAGTTCTCTCTCTCTCTCTCTCTCTCTCTCTCTCTCTCTCTCTTTTCTTTTTTAGGTTTTTCTTTTTAAGTTTGCCAAGACATCATGTAGCATGGGAAACTTACCATGTAGCCAAGGACAACCTTAAACTCCTGCTCTTCCTTCTTCTTCCTCCTAAGTGCTGAGGGTTATTTGATGACATATTTTCTTTGTTGTTCTGGGGACGACCTTACTATGTAACCTAGGTTTGTCCCCTGCTTTCAGTGATTCTTGTGCCTTGGATTCGTGAATGCTAGGATTATGGTCATCTACCACCATGCTTGGGCCGGTACCCATTTGCTTTATGTGGCAGCTTACATTTCAGCCCTTTCGTCACCTGACCAAGCAGAAGCATTTGACACAGTCGGTCTGCTTCTGGGGTTCCCCTCACCTCCCTTCCCCTGTAGGTCTTTCTGCTGACTCCTCCCTGGCTCAGATGTGTAGTATAGACTGCTCCAGGGCATGGTCCTCACACCTCTTTCTTTTTTTTTTTTTTTAAGATTTATTTATTATTATATGTAGGTATAGTGTAGCTGTCTTCAGACACACCAGAGGATGGCGTCAGATCTCATTATGGATGGTTGTGAGCCACCATGTGGTTGCTGGGCTTTGAACTCAGGACCTTCGGAAGAGCAGTCAGTGCTCTTAACTGCTGAGCCATTTCTCCAGCTCCCTCACAGCTCTTTCTTTAAGCTCACTTGTGTTTACAATACTTCCAACCAGGCCTCTTTCAGTCTGTTGGCAACACTGTAGTCAGAAGGTCACTGTTAAGAAACAGCTGTCTGTCTATATGTAGAAAAGTGAAAATCAACCCATATTTATCACCTTGTGCAAAGCTCAAGTCCAAGTGGATCAAGGACCTCAACATAAAGATACACTAACTCTAATAGAAGAGGAAGTAGGAACGAAGCCTCAAACTCACTGGCACAAGGGGACATTTCCTGAACAGAATACCAATAGCTCAGGCTCTAAGATCAGCAGCAGATAAATGGGAGCTCATGAAACTGGAAAGCTTCTGTAAGGCAAAGGACACTCAATTGGACAAATCAGCAACCTACAGATTGGGAAAAAAACTTCACTAACCCTACATCTAATTGAGGGTTAATATCCAAAATATATAAAGAACTCAAGAAGTTAGCTCCCCAAAACCCAAATAACCCAATTTAAAAATGGGGTACAGAGTTAAGCAGATAATTCACAACAGAAGAATCTCAAATGGCCAAGAAACACTTAAGGAAATGTTCAAAGTCCTTAGTCATCAGGGAAATGCAAATGAAAACAACCCTGAGATTCTACCTTACACTAATCAGAATGGCTAAGATCAAAAACTCAAGTGACAGCAGATGCTGGTGAGGATATGGAGGAAGAGGAGCACTCCTTCATTGCTGGTGGGATTGCAAACTGGTACAACTACTCTGGAAATTAATCTGGAGGTTCCTCAAAAAATTGGAAATAGTTCTACCTGAAGAGCCAGCTATACTACTTCTGGGCATATTTTGTTTTTTGTTTTGTTTTGTTTTGTTTTGTTTTGTTTTGTTTTGTTTTTTATTTTATAGCCAAAACCCAGATGGCTCTCAACTGAAGAATGAATACAGAAAATGTGGCTCATCTACAAAATGGAATACTATTCAGCTATTAAAAACAAGGACATCATGAATTTTGCAGGCAAATGAATGGAACTAGAAAACACCATCCTGAGTGAGGCAAACCAGACCCAAAAGGACATGCATGGTATGTACTAACTGATGAGTGGATATTAGCCAAAAAGTACAGAATACTTAAAATACAACCCACAGACCATAAGAGGTTTAACAAGCAGGAAGGCCCAAGTGAGGATGCTTTAATCTCACTGAGAAGGGGGAACAAAATAATCGTGGGAGGCAGAGGAAGAAGGGACCTGGGTGGGAGAGGTGAGGGGGAAGGGAAAAAGGGAACAGGATCAGATATGGTGGGCAGGCCACAGGGAACAGGAGAGAAGCCCAGAGGGCCAGGAGAATGAATGAAAAGATGCAGCCTCGGCGGAGGAGAGTGGTGGAGAATGGGGGCACCCTCTAGAGAGTACCAGAGACCTGGGAGGTGAGAGACTCTCAGGACTCAATAGGGTGACCTTAGCCAAAATGCCCAACAGTGGGGAGAGGGAACTCAAAGAGTCTACCTCTAGTAGATAGACAGGGCCTAAAGTGAAAGGATGGGGTTATCAACCACAGTCAAAATTTCTGACCCAGAATTGTGCCTGTCTCCACCAACCAAAGAATGCACATGGAGGGACCCATGGCACCAGCCATGTATGTGGCAGAGGATGGCCTTGTTCGACATCAGTGGGAAGAGAGGCCCTTGGGTCTGAGTGTATTCGATGCCCCACTGTAGGGGAATGCCAGAATGGGAAGGCAGGAGTGGGTGGGTGAGGGAACACCCTCATAGAGGCAGGGGGAGGGGGAATGGGATAGGGGGTTTCCAGAGGGGAGACCTGGAAAGGGGAAAACATTTGAAATGTAAATAAAGAAAATATCCAATAAAAGAAAAAAAAAGATGGATTTGAGAAGAGACATGACTGAGGAATCAACCCTAAGCATTTCTTTACTGTGAAAATCTAAAGTAAATAAAGAAATCTAATAGAATGTAAAGAATGGCACTTGAAATGAACCTCTTTAAAGATGTCACATAATAAAAAGAAAATATCATGAAAACAAACAAACAAACAAAAAAGAATTGTTCCTGTCTAAAAGAACTGCAGGGGAGATTGAAGAAAAGGCAGTCCAGTAACAGGCCCAACATGGGATCCATCTTGGGGGGTGGGGAATGACCAAGGCCTGATACTATTATTGATGCTATGATGTGCTTACAGACAGGAGCCTGGCTTGGCTGTCCTCCGAGAGGCCCAACAAGCAGCTGACTGAGACAGAGGCAGATATTTACATCCAACCATTGGAGGGAAGTTGGGGACCTGTATGGTTGAATTAGGGCAAGACTGAAGTGGGGGAGGATTCCATAGAAAGACCAGAAGTCTCAACTAACCCAGACCCCAGGGAGCTCCCAGCCACTAAGCCACCAACCAGGCAGCATACACAGGCCAGTCCGAGGTTCCTGGCAAATGTGTGTGTGTGTGTGTGTGTGTGTGTGTGTGTGTGTGTGTGT
>NC_034609.1:30652466-30657466 GCF_900095145.1 Mus pahari
TGTGTGTGTGTGTGTGTGTGTGTGTGTGTGTGTGTATGTGTGTATCAGAGGACTGCCTGGTCTGGCTTCAGTGGGAGAAGATGCACCTAATCCTCTAGAGACTTGAAGTTTCAAGAAAGGGGGATACCTCGGGCAGGGAGCACTCTCTCAGAAGCAAGGGGGAGGAGGAACGGGATGAGAAACTGGGGGAGAGGACCTTAGGGAGGAGCAATGGTTGGAATGTAAATAAATAAAATAATTTTTAAAAATATCACATATTAAATGAAAGGAAGGAAGGAAAGAAGGAAGAATGGAAGGAAGGAAGGAAGGAAGAAAGGAAGGAAGAAAATCTTGCCAGACAGCATTGGCACACGCCTCTAGTCCCAGCACTCGGGAGGCAGAAGCTCTGCTATCCAGTATGCTCTATATAAGTGTCTTCCTACACCTATTATAAAATCCATGGCGGCAAGGATCTGTGCCCATTTTTTGTTCACTGCAGAGTCTATGACCATGACCATCTGGTCTAGGAGCTCAACATTCTGTAGCAAGTATGGATGGTTCTTTTGGAATGGTTTGGGTAGCACCAATAGACAGGAAGTGAGGTAAGGATGCCCCAGATAGAGCTGTCGATAGCTGGTGTTGAGAGCTTTGGGGGCTGCTTCTAGGAATCTGGCATTTGTCACTGGGCTCAGAGAAGAATATTAGAAACAGGGACCATGGGGCTTTGTTTACTACTCTGCTGCATTATTACCGCGTGTGCTCTCCTCGCTTACGACTTTCCTTAATTATTGCCTTGTGTCATCCTTTTGCTTACTCTGCTTGATTGCTTTTTGTGTGCGAGCTCCTTGTTTGCTAGTTTGCTTGATCGCTGTGTCTTCGATCCAAGAACTGACCATGTGTTTTGGATGCACCTAGAATGATATAAAAGCAGCCTGGAGAGACATAGAGCTGCTTCCGCCTCGGTACGGGCTGGAGTCGTGTTATAATTTGGTCTAACAGTTTTTCTTTTTCACTCCTCACTCACTCCCTTGCTTGAGACCCTGCTGACCGAGCGAGCTTGGCTTGGTCCGCTGGGAGGAAGGAGAACTGTTTTTCAGCCTTGAGAGCATGAGGAATCCTTGGAGAGTGGAGCACAGAGACCTATTTAAACGGTGACTGAGAACATGAGAACGGGAGTCGGCTCCTCCTGCTTTCCAGCTATGGAGATGCCAGCTCTATTCTAGTCCTCCGTTTCTGTACCTGAAAACTAGAGACGATCAGAACACCCACCTCCGAGGTTTCACTTAGGGGCTAGTGAAAAACCACAGGGCTAGGGGAGAGGGTGGTATAGCTCCACTGGTAGGTAGAACATGTTTGAAGCCCCAGGCTCACATCTCAGTGCCATGTAAAAGCTACATGGTGGCACTTGCCTGGAATTCCAGGAGGAATTTGGGGAGAGGGGGATAGAGGTAGAGTAGAAGTTCAGGGTTATCCATGGCTAAGGCTGAATAGCAAGTTCGATGTCAGCTGGATGTACAAGACCCTGACTCAAGAAAGAAGAAAAAGAAAGAATGGAAGGGAGGGAGGGATGGAGAGAGAGAGAGACAGACAGAAAAGAAAGAGAAGGAAGAAAGGAAGGAAGGAAGGAAGGAAGGAAGGAAGGAAGGAAAGAAAGAAAGAAAGAAAGAAAGAAAGAAAGAAAGAAAGAAAGAAAGAAAGAAAGAAAGAAGAGAAAAGAAGCTGGCTCCAGTTCAGTTCCCAGCACTCCTGTCAGTCCTGTCAGGCAGCCTGTAACTCCAGTTCCAGGGGTTCTGACACCCTCTTCTGGATTCCACAGCTGCTCACATTCATCTGCACCCCCACCCCAACAAACACACATAAACACATAATTTCAGAATCAATATATATAATATATATATATATATAATACTTTTTAAAAGAAAGACAAGAAAAATCTATACAAAGAGAATCTAGGCCAGGTCACGCTCCATAGGAAGGCCCTGCTCAAAGGGTTCTAGTACTTTTAAAACTGTGTAGAGTATAGGATGCTTA
Source organism: Mus pahari (assembly GCF_900095145.1). NCBI lineage: Eukaryota > Metazoa > Chordata > Mammalia > Rodentia > Muridae > Mus > Mus pahari. Next base: position 30,654,477 of record NC_034609.1, read on the forward strand.
TAAGCTAAGAACTCACATTCAGGATATGGGGGGAAATCTCTAAAGGCAGGGACGACTAGTTTAGTCCAAAGATACTCGGAGCCGAACGAGAACAACTTCTGCCTCAGAAGGACCTCTGTCTGGACTCAGGCAGCTCCGTGAAACCCCTACTTTCAGAAGCAAAACTCAGGATTTGGTACGTGGCATGAGGCCTCTGCTGGGGAGCAAGCGGCTCACAGCTGCCTGGGGCTGACGCAATCGGAGCCGAGAAAAATGATTCACTGAGACTCTGCCATCCACCCCAGGACTTTGGCCAAATGCAGGTTTGGGGTTCATTGCAGGATGATTCCCCCCTCTCCCCCCTTTCTTGAGTTGAAAGAGTAACTTTGTGTTTCTAAAAAGGCGCTGTCATTGTGTGGGGAAATCCTGCAGTGAGTTGTACTGGGTGGGTAGGGGTGGACCACTTCTCATAGGTTTGAGTCTGGGGAGAGAATGAAATTGACGGTCTTTGCTCCCCCACCCCCACCCCTTCCCTTCCATCTGGCAAAGACGCGGAGCTGAAAGGTGTCATTGAGAAGTAACGCGGGGAGAAGGGGGTGACGTGGAGGTACCAGGACGCTGTCCAGGAGGCTGCCAGAGAAGTGGCTTCTTGTTTGTCAGCAAGAGTTTGTGGTGAGGAGGCTTGCGAAGCTCTCTCCCACAGCACCCAGGACTAAACAGAACAAATACAACCTCTATTTGTCCGTCCCTACCCTGGATTTAGACGGCGTTTTTTACAGCCAGGGTTATTGGGATCAGCTGGAACCCAGGCAGACTCTTCATTTCTAGGATGGCTGAGCCAGACAAATGCTTCTCTGTCCTTCTGTTTTCCAGACCAGAAGAGTAGGAGACACATTCAGTCAAGAAAGGAGCAACGAAGAGTGTAAAAATAAATTGGTGTGTGTGTGTGTTTGTGCGCGCGCGCGCGCGCGTGCACGCTCACTACATCTCCAATGCTGAAATACATAAGTAAGTTTTTCATAAGTGTAAACTCGGGCTCAAGTTCTCAAGACACAGAAAATCTACTTGTCAGGAGGGAGCCTAAAACGCAAGAGAAACTTTACAGACAGGTAGCCATCGGGGTACTGAGCCAATCTTACATGAAAGAGGGAAGAAGGCCCATGGGCTAGGGTCTGGCACTCCCTGCCTGGGCCGCCTCCATAGAGAAGGTTCGGAAGGCATTAAGCAACCTGGTGTCTGTCTTGGTCCCCACTGGCACCTAATTGCTGCCTATTACTTAGTAGAATGCCTGTTGTAGAGTGGCCATTCGGGAGGGATTTGGGGACTGGGTGAAGGAGGAGGTGGCTTATATTAGACAGATAAATAGGTGAAGAAGGGGAGGAAGGCATTCCAGCCGAGGAAAGGCCCAGAGGACTGAGCTGGGTGTCTCGGTGAGACTGGTTTAACCACAGTGGAGGGCGTGTAGTGAGAAGCCGTGGGAAACGAGGTTAGATACGGAGCGAGATCTGGAAGATTGGGAGGCCAGGCTGAGAAACTTAGTGGAGATAAACATCCTTCCACAAAGCCCTTTTCTCTCCCCTTCTTGTTTTAGTGTCGGGTATTGAACCCAAGGTGGTACAGGACTCCTACACACTGCCACTACTGTGCATTCCGGGGTCCCTAGCCCCTTCATGAGGCCTTTGCGAGAGACAGACTGAATGCTTAACCACATGGGACAGTCGCTGAAACAGAGATTAGTTTCAAAAGACCTCAAAGACCTCAGGGTCTACTGGAATAATACACCCTTGGCTGTACTTGTTGTGATAATAATGAAATGGATAAAATAGCTGAATATTTTAAAAAGTTGGGTTGCAAAAGCAAAGGCCAGGTCAGACTTGCTCAAATGAATTGAGAGGTTTTCCTGAGAGGTATCTAAGATTTCCACTGTTGGAAGGAGGACCCACAGAGCATGCAAGGGACTTCAATCTGGTAAATGTCAACATCACTGTTCTTCCACTCTGCCTCATGGGTAATTTCTTAATTTTTCTTTCTTTTTTTTTTTTTTTCAGGTTTCCTTCTTGATTAGGATTTCACCTGATACACCAGGCAGTGGTGGGCACGCCTTTAATCCCAGCACTTGGGAGGCAGAGGCAGGTGGATTTCTGAGTTCGAGGCCAGCCTGGTCTACAGAGTGAGTTCCAGGACAGCCAGGACTATACAGAGAAATCCTGTCTCGACCCTCCCTCCCCCCCCCAAAAAAAAGGATTTCACCTGATGGAAGCTTGACACCTGTAACCCCTTCCCACCCCAGGGTCAGCCATCCTCACTGACTCTCTGAAGCCAAGAGTTTTAAGAATAAAGAACCCATCCGGTGTGGTAGTACATGTCTATACTGTGAACAGTCAGGAGGGTGAGGCTGGAGGATTTCTATGAAGCTGAGGGCAGCCTAGGCTACATAGCCAGTACCAAAGCTACATGTTAGGACCCTATAGTAAGGTTCTGGAGAGGCAGCTCTCCTGGTGAGCACAGCACTGGCTGTTCTTCCAGAGGAACCCAGTTGTAGTTCCCAGCACCCATGTGGCACCTACAACCATCTGTAACTCTAGTTCCGGAGGGTCAGCATTTTCCTCTGACCTCCTCAGGCACTTCACACACAGGGTACACATGCATACATATAGGTAAAACTACATAGACATGAAATAAAATTATTAAAATTAATTTTTTTTTAGCCTCGGTATCTGCCACTGAGTCCACATTTTTGTGACTTCAACAGAGATACCAACCTTGACTCTGAAGGTGAGATCCAAGTATTAATGACCTTTAAGATCATGGGCTTCAGTACCTCATAGGCGCTGTAGGCAAAGGGGAGAAGGCCTACAGCAAACCAATTACTTCTCTAGAAAGTATTTTTACCTGGGCAAAGTGGTACATATCTTTAATCCTAGCATTTGAGAGGCAGATAGATATCTATAAGTTTGAGTCTACATAGTGAGTTCCAGGCTAGCCAAAGCTATTAAATAATAGTTCTTAAA
>NC_034609.1:30659966-30668921 GCF_900095145.1 Mus pahari
AAACCAATGAGCCATTTCTCCAGCCCTGAGTTATAATTTTGATCGTCAAAAATGATTACGGGGTTCAGGCACGGTTATATATGCCCATAATCCCAGCACTGGGGACGCCCAATCTAAGAGAATTGTGAGTAGTTACAGCTAGCCTGGTGTCAAAAGCAAGATCCTGTCTACAAACAAACAAACAACAACAATAGAATAACACATAGACACACAAAATAAGACAGCTAGGCCCGGCAGTACGTGCCTCTAATCCCAGCTACTCAGGGCATCAAAGTGGGAGGCTTGATAGTTTGCAGTCGTTTAGACTACATAGTGAGATCCTGTATCAGACGAAATAAAGCAAAACCCAAAACTAAAATGACTGCGTGTCAGGTAACTGACTGTCCCACTGTGTCAGAACTAAAGGTTGGCTGAGCTGTAGAACTTCCTGTGCAAAACAAGAGGAACTGCTCCCTGTATGTAGGCCACATGGATTTCGTCTGAGACTTCCACTTTAACACATGATCTCATTTTGCCTCCTTGAGGTATCTAAACATGGTACCCTGTTCTCTGGGTCCCCAACTCCACATTCTTAGGAGGCAGGTGCCATTGCAATCCCTACTTTGGAAATCTGTTAAGTCCCTACAACACACACGAGACAGAGAACCCATGCCTGCCTGGGCCCAGTACATTCCCCCTAACCTCTCATTCCCCCTGGTGTGCCTGGCCCAGGATCATCAACAAGAATCAGGCTTCTCCCAGCTGCTCCGTGGCTGTAATATCAAATCTCTGTTTGGAGATGGAAGGGCTCCCCGCACAGCCAAGAGGTTAAGGGTTTATTCCCTTGACTGCCTCCTCTTTCAGCTGAGGGAAACACTGCCTTCCATCGTTCCATACCATACCATGCATTTGGACCTGGTCCAGTTGTCTGAGAACAAGAACTGAAGGCGGGAGGTAAACTTCTTGGGCATAGCACGTGGGTAGTACTACAACCTCCGGCATCATGCTGGATAGCATAGCACCTTTACCCTTCACTACAGAAAGTGAAAAGGACCAACGTTTTCTGCCCGATGCCTGTGCTCCACTTGGGACACCCATCTAATTCTCCAAAGATGGCCCCGACCCCAGACTTGGAAGGGAACGATTGAAGTTCCAGGCTTCTGCCCTTTCCGGGCCACCACTCTGACAATCCAGGTATGCCAGGAGGGTGTTTGAAACTGCCAGGCTGTCCCTGCACAAGTGGCAGGAATGGGGGGAGGCGGGGGTGGGGGGGGAGGGGGGGGAGAGGCAGTGCAGCTGAGAATTGAGTGTGTTATTAAAGGTCACAGATAGTTTCCTCAGCACACAGCTGGCCAGGTGTTGGGAGCTCCGTGGGTGGCTTTCAGGGAGACAGGCCCACCCTGAGTCAAGTCATTTTTGATGAGATGATGCTTGTTGCTAAGTGGCTATAAAGTTTTAAGAGCACATGTCATACCCACTGTAAACAGGAGGAATCAGTCCCCTTGGGAAAGCTGGTAACAGGGTAATAAAAGGACCTCCCCAAGGGGCCCCCTCTAGGCTTGCTGGGAGGGTGCCCAAGTCAGAAAGGAAGGTTTTTGTTTTATTTCTTTTTTTTTTTTTCTTTTTCTTTTTTAGCTCTCACCGCATAGGTGTCTTTGGCCTCCTTGAGCTTGAACATCCTGGCAAGAAGTCAAGTCATGATCCAGATCCCGGGCGTGGGGGATGGGGTGGGGGAGGTTTTGTTTTCAGACCTGAGTTTGAATCCCGTGTCTGCTACTTATCTGCCCAGTGAAGTAGAAAAGCCAGCCACTGGATTTTTTTCTTGAAACTCTTTCCTCTCCAGGAAGGAGACCAACAGGCAGAGCCACAGATGGCAGTGAAGGCAAAAGAACTGGGCACAGTGGAGTTGGCACTCCGCTACCACAAAGCGATCCTATGCTCACGTGTTCAAACAGTCCCCAGATGTGACTCCACTGCTCAGAAGTCATCCCACTAGCAGAAGAGTCCTTGTTGGCAATCAATCCATGTATGCCCTGAGAATAGGGTCTTCCTTTTTCAGCTCCTCAAGGACCTAGGGTTTGCAGTAAGTAAATGTGCCATTTGTCCACATTCAAAGGACATCATCTGCCTAGTTTGGTAGCACCCACAATCCTATCACTTGGGAGGCTGAAGCAGGAGGATTACAGTGAGTTAGGGGTCAGCATGGGTTATAGAGAAAGAATCTAGGAAAAAACAAAAAGCCACGTTTTGGGCTGGGATGTAGCTCAATTTGCAGGGTGCTTTTCTAAGCATGTACAAAGACCTGGGTTCTAAGCCCAGCACAAGATCAACCCAGGTGTGGTACACACCCAGAGCCTAGCTCTTCAAAAGTAGAGCCAGACGGTCATCCTTGGCCATATACCAAGGTTGAGATCAGCCTGGGATACAGAAGATGACATTAAAAAGAAAGGGAGGCTGAAGAGATGGCTCAGCAGTTAAGAGCACTTGTTCTTTCAGAGGACCTGAATGTGGTTCTCGTCACACACAGCGTGGCTCAAAACCATGCCTAACTCCAGTTCTAGGGGGATGTGGCACCTCTATGGACACATGTAATGCATAAAAACCAATTGTGTATGTGTATGTATGACAAAATAAATAAACCTAAAATTAAATAAATAAATTTTTAAAAGAATCAAATATATATGTATGTGTGTGTTTAAAACATAAAGTAAAATAAAAAATAAATTCAAAAGAAAAGAATTGTAGTGGGTACATGTGTGTGTGTGTGTGTGTGTGTGTGTTTATTCACACACACACACAGAAACTTAAAACATACCTATGAGTAGAGACTAGAGGTAGGGTAGGAATTGGATATGAAAAAACTTGGAAAAAAATATATTTTTTGAGCCAGGTCTTTCGATGTAGTTCAGGCTAACCTCAAATTAATGATCCTCCTCAGCTTTCCAAGTGCTGGGATTACAGATATGCAGAGCCATCCTAGTTTGATTTCTATTACTGTGATAAAACATTGACTGAAAGCAGCTTGAGCTGGAAGGGTTTATTTCATCTTACAGCTAACGGCACAACAGGGCAGAAAGCCAAAGCAGAACTTCCTGCTACAGGTAGGGACTGACACAGAGGCCACAGGAGAACACTGCTTCCGGGCTTATTCCCTACAGCTCCGTTTTTGTTTCTTTAGACAGGGTTTCTCTATGCAGTCCTAGCTGGCTTAGAAATCACTACATAGGCCGGGCTGACCTCGAACTTGGAGAGTTCATCTGGCTCTGCCTCCCTAAAAGTAGGGACTAAAGATTCACTCACTGAGTTCCAGGCTAGTCAAGGCTAGAAGTGAGATTCAAACACATACACACACACACACACACACACACACACACACACACAAAGGAAAAAGGAAAACACAGAAACTAAAGATGTTTTTATTTAAAAAAAAAATACTTTTAGATGCCTTTGTACTGGAGTTTGTAACAATAGGCTTTTACAGCAGCATTTTTTTGTTGTTGTTGTTAAAGATTTATTTATTTATTTATTTATTATATCGAAGTACACTGTAGCTGTCTTCAGACACTCCAGAAGAGGTGCCAAATCTTGTTACGGATGGTTGTGAGCCACCACGTGGTTGCTGGGATTTGAACTCAGGACCTTCAGAAGAAGTCAGTGCTCTTAACCGCTGAGCCATCTCTCCAGCCCTACAGCAGCATTTTAACCTTTGCAAAGTACCCCAGAGCTTTGATTTTTAAAAGAGATGCGGTAGAGGCTGGAGATGTGGCTTTGCAGTTAAGAGAGCTTGCTCCTCTTGTAGAGGACTGGAGTTGGCTTCCCAGAGTCGACATTGGGCAGCACACGACCACCTGTAGCTGCCACGCCACACGGTCTGACAGGCTGTTCTGGTCTCCACAGCTACCCACGTTCATATGCACCTGCTCTTACACGTGTAAAACATAAAGTAAAATAAAAAAATAAATTCAAAAGAAAAGAATTGTGGTGGGTACAGGTGTGTGTGTGTGTGTGTGTGTGTGTTTACTTAACACATACACACACACACACACACACACACACACACACACACAGAAACTTAAAACATACCTATGAGTGGAGACTAGAGGTAGGGAAGGAATTGGATATGAAAAAAACTTGGAAGGAGCTATTTTTCAGTTAGTGCATGTGTGTGTAATGTATGTCACTTTTGATTCATATGACTGTATGATGTATAAAACATTGTACTACCAAACAAAAACAAAAACAAAAAACAAAAACAACCAAGCAAGCTTAAAATGAAGGGGTGTGTGTGTGTTTAATCCCTGGGCGAGACTCTGGGCTGGTGGCATCTGTGAGGGGGTGGCATTCTTGGGACAGCATCTGCTTACTAGGTCCTGGCTCCACCCACCTCAGCTAATAAACTGAAAGCAAGTCTGGACTCCCAGGGAAAAGGCCAAGAGTGGCTTGCAGCCTGTTTCTGGAGTGGGCAGAAGTAAGGGCATTCTCTCTCCCCTGCTTGTTTCTCAATGGCAGAAATTCCTTTCAGTCTCTCACCCTACAACTGGGAAGAACTTTAAGCTGCAGATCCTTCCTCGGGGAGATAAGATAGACCTAAGTTCACAGGTTAGTGTAAATGTCTGTCAGAGTCTAACACATGCCAGGCAGATGCTCGGCTGATTGAACTACACCCCTAGCCCCAGATATAAGGCTCTTAGAGGCTCTATCTCAAAAAAACACATTTTGTGAGAGATCAAGAAGCCTAGAAGAAGACCCTGGACAGATGAATATAAGGTGACAAAGCATGGGAGACAAAGTCCGTTTCTATGTATTCTAGTCTGGGCCAGACCCGGATGAGAGAGCTCCAGGAAACACAAACCAGGAGAATCCAGCTGTCTGAGGTTTGAATTTAAGTGTCAGCTGCTTCTTTGCTGTGAGCTCTGGTCCGAGTGTTTAGCCTCTGGGAGTCTGTTTCTCCCCTTCGTGAAATGGGATTGCTGATAAACCCTGTGACTAATGGGAGCAGAGAGGAGAGCATCTAGAATAGTCGGAGGTGGCGCCGTGGAGAATGAACTTTACACCGCCAGCCCCCAGGAGTCTTCCTCCACAAGGTGTGCAGGGGCCACCACAAGGCCACGCATGTGGTTCAGAGGAGAAAGGTGACGGAGAGGAGCAGCCATATGGAACAATACTAAGAATGAAAACAGGGTGGTGGGTCTGACTCACACGGTGACTCACTTCCTTGCCCAGGGATGCTCTGAGCCAGGGCTGTTTCTCCCAGGTTCCCTCTCTGGGGAGAAGATATCCTTGCCCTACAAGGAGAGGGATCAGGGCATCACCCTGTACCCTCCACGTTCAGTTTCAAAGGAGAGCTCAGTCAGTTGAAACCTTCAAATTTGAATTCAGAAAATAAATAGACTAAGATCCACTCTTTAGAAGAAAGGACAGCTCTTGATGGGGGGGGGGGGCTTACAGGGACCTTGGAACCCTTTTGTTCTCTTTTGGATTGTTGCACGGATATCTGTACCCCATAGGACACTGAGAAGGCACAGAAGCGTGTCAAGAAACTGAAAAGCTCACCCATAATTCTGTTATCCAGACTCAATCATAGGATTTGCCTCGGTACTTTTCCACTTAATTTTTTTTTCACTTACATTTCATCTCAGCCAAGTTTATATTGTCTGTATAAATACTATTCAAAAGATAGGAACTTGGGAAGCAGAGACAGGATTACAGGATTGGGGAGTGGATTGGGAGCTCAAGGTCATCCTTAAATGTGAGTTCAGAGCTAGCCTGGGCTACAGGACACCTTGTATTATTATTATTTTTTAAAAGGATGAACAAAGTAATAGATGTGAGCCACACAAGCAATTGAAAGTGCTTCACGCTGGGCACTGATGGCGCACACCTGTAATCCCAGCACTTGGGAGGCAGAGGCAGGCGGATTTCTGAGTTCGAGGCCAGCCCGGTCTACAAAGTGAGTTCCAGGACAGCCAGGACTATACGGAGAAACCTTGTCTCAAAAAAAGAAAAAAAAAGTGCTTCACAGTAAGCTCGTGATTAAAGAAAACACCAACTAGCCAGTCAGGACACACAAACCAGTCTCGGTTCTTCAGAGGCAGAGTCAGGCAGATCTGTGAGTTCAAGGACAACCTGGTCTACACATTGAGTTTCAGGCTAGTCAGAATTACATAGTGAGACCTTGTCTCAAAAGGAAACAAAAACAAAAAACAAAAAAAAAAAAGAAAGCAAAGAAAAACAAACACATGCACTTAGTATTATGTGTAGATCAGTATATCCTAAAGGTTTTCACCATATTGCAATCAATCATTATAAAATGTTCAGTGATATACTTCCTTGTTTGTATATCTCAGGTAGAAGACATGTCAGATGCTCAATAGCAACACGGGCTGGTGGTACCCTGGCAGGTGGCACAAGTCATTTCGTGTTTTCTATCTCCCTTTAGTTCTTGCTTGAGTTAAAGCCTAGGTATGTGTCATAAAATGCCCTTTGGGAAAGATAGCTTTCAGGAGCTACAGTGACATCCAATGCGATTGTGAGTGCCTCTGACTCCATTCCTGGGGAAGTGGAGACAGGAGAGACTGGATGCAGGAGATCAAGGTTATCCTTGGCTCCAGAGTGAGATCTAGGCCAGTGTGGGCTACCCCTTGCTACCCCTGTCACCCCTTCCCCCACAAGGCTCTACAGAAACGTGCATATTCTGTCTGACTTCAAAGGCAATGTAGTTGGCTTCTGTTGGCTTCTGTTGGGTGTTTTCTGTGCGTTTCCCTGCTCATGGATATGCGCTGGCTACTTCGTGTAAAAATGAACAAAACTTGGACACACATAATGCATACTTCTTTATAACCCCTCTTTTCATTTCCTGGTTCATTGTGAATGAAAAAAAAAACCCAGTAAAAATGTATAAGTCAAACTTAAGCCTCTACAGCAGTGGTTCTCAAACTTCCTGATGCCTCAACCCTTTAATTCTGTTCCTCATGTTGTGGGGACCTCCCCCCCCAATAAAATTATCCTCCTTACTATACTACTTCATATCTATCATTTTGCTGCTGTTCTAAATCATAATGCAAATATCTGTGTTTTCTGATGGTTTTAGGCAACCCCAAAGGGGTTGTGACCCACAGGTTGAGGGTCACCACTGCTCTACAGAAAGTCAAAAATGTATTCAAACGCCTCTCTCAGGGGCAGAGTGTAATCTTGCCATCCCTGTCCCTCAGATGTAGAAGCTGAAGCTCTAGGTAAAGGAGAAAGACTTTGAATTCTTGGGCTAGGGATGCAGTTCAGCTGGTAGACTAGTGCTCACGAAGCCCTGGCTTCCGTCGCTAGCGCTGCATAAAGCCAGGCATGGAGATGTGGGCCTATAACCCCAGCCCCAGAGGTAGAAGCAGAAGATCAAGGTTGCTCTGGCTACACATCGAGTACAAGGCCAGCCTGGGATACAGGAGACCCTGTCTCAAAGCGGGGGAGAAAAATTAATTCTTATAAAGTTGGGACTCGATCCAGATCTGATTTTAGCCCCCGAGGTTTTCATTTTTACCATATGGTCTCCTTCTGTAGGGAGGCAGGGAGAGGAGCCAAGATATGCCAAGGAAACACTCTACAAATTAACTTCTGCAGTAGGAGACTCAGGAAATTGGGACTTGCTCCGTAATTTTGCCTAACAACCTCCACAGTCACACAGGTGAAGCTTTTCTCTCTGTGCCCACGCGGCTCTTGGGCCACACACAGTTCTTCTCTTCTGATAAATATTTTCCTTGATAGGTTGTTTCTCTCAGACTTCCAAGAAAGACTCTCTAAGACATCTTGAGAACCAGCACACCTAGTATTGAAGCCAGGTAACCTTCCTCCCTCACTCTTCCTCCTCCTCCTCCTCCTCCTCCTTCTTGTTCTTCTCTCTCTCTCTCTCTCTCTCTCTCTCTCTCTCTCTCTCTCTCTCTCTCTCTCTCTCTCTCTCTCTCCCCCNCCCCTACCCCTCCACCCCCCTCCACCCCCCTCCACCAGACAGAGTTTCTCTGCTCTGGCTCTCCTGGAACTCACTCTGTAGACCAGGCAGGCCTTGAACTTAGAGATTTGCCTGCCTCTGCCTCCCCAGTGCTGGGATTAAAGGTGTGCTCCCCCCCGTCTGGCTCATCAAATCATTCCTTGTTCTATACTTTGGAGGATGTTTCAGCATCCTTGACCTCTGTCTACCAGGTGCCAGAGCAATTGCCCCGCCCTTGCCACCAGGCCAGTTTGGGTTTGGCATTCAATTTTGCCAAACCTTACCTGTGGGGGGGGGGCGTCCCCTCTAGTTGGGAAGTACTGGTTTTAGATAGAAGATACAGGAGATACTTTGTTTAAATTTGCTTGAGATGGGTCTTGCTGGGTGCCCATGGCTAGCCATGTTCTCTATGTAGCTCCGGGTGGCCTTGTACTTGTAGAAATTCCCCTACAGTCCACTGCTAAGTACTAGGACCCAGTATTTTCGAAACTAGTTATTTGAAGCTATGCAGAAAAGAGACAGGACAATCCCTCCCCATACTGATTGCATTGCCCATGATTTGGAATCCATTCCTTCCACCATTGTGCATGGGTGTCTTGCTTGTGGGAATATCTTCCAGGACTCTGGACTGGAGTTCAGCTGCCATGTGGGTGCTAGAAATGGAACCCGAGTCCCCTGGGCAAGAAGCCAGTACTTTGAACCACTGAGCCATCTCTCCAGCCTACTTGGTTTGATCTATCTATCTATCTATCTATCTATCTATCTATCTATCTATCTATGTAACTATCTAACTATCTAGGTATAGGCTCTTTCTTCAAGACCCTGGCTAGCCTAGAACTCCCCAAAATCCTCCTGCCTCAGCCCCTTGATTCCTGGAATTATAGGCAGAAGCCAACATACCTAGCTTCCACTTTAAAATAGCACTGCAATGAACCTCCCCCCCCCTCTCTCTCACACACACACACACAAACACACACACACACACACACACACACACACAC
>NC_034609.1:30669809-30671973 GCF_900095145.1 Mus pahari
CGCGTGCGTGTGTGCGTGTGTGTGTGTGTGTGTGTGTGTGTGTGTGTGTGTGTGTGTGTGTGTTTTGAAGAACGACATTTTGGAGTGTGCTGCCTACATCTGGTTTGGGGAGGGCATGGTCAGATTTTCAGGCTCATGCAGTGTTCCTACTCACTCAGCCATCTCCTTGGCCCCCATGTAATTTTAAGAACCTAGAGGGTGAGTATATTTGAGTTTGCCCCACAGAATTCTTTCACCTTGACCGTGTTTAAAATTTTTCAAAATCCAACTCTGAGACCAGAAACCTTAAATTTTACATTAATCAATACCACGATTTTTATACAAGAATGAATGGGGCAAACATTCAAGAACGTTAGATACAACTGAAACACACTGTATCAAGCTTAAACCGTGAACTCTGAGCCAGGTCTGGTGTCTCATGATTGTGATACCATCTTGTCGTCAGAGGTGGAGGCAAGAAGATCAGGAGTTCAAGGACATCCTTGGCTTTATAGAGAGTTGGGGCTAGCTTAGACTACTTGAGATCCTGTCTCAAAAACAACAACAAAAACCAAACAAAAAACCCAAAACAAAACAACAACAACAACAACAAAACCCTAACAAACAAAATATTTGGGATATGTCATTTAGGTTACTCCTCTTTGAGCTGAGAAACCTTTGTCCAGAACATATATGTGTGTGCTGGGAACAACCTTGAAGTTTTGTTTTACCATCTGGGCTCAGAATATGAACCACTATGTGTGAAGATAGAGGCTGTGAAATGATTTGGTGGAGGGTTTTTTTTTCCTTTGAGATTAAAATATATGGTTTGTTTGCAAAGCTGCTTTGAAACACTTGGCGCAAACAGATGTCTTAAAGTCAAATGCGGGCACCTGACTTGCAATCCTTGCTCAACGGGTTTTTGAATGTGATGTTTGGATGCAACAACTCTCTTTTGGGAGCTCAGTTTCCTGGACTAGAAAATGGGGTTGAACATATCCCTCAGCAAATGTGGAGGTCCTAGAAGAACACAGAGAAGTACACTGTAGCTGTCTTCAGGCGCACCAGAAGAGGGCATGGGATCCCATTACAGATGGTTGCGAGCCACCAGGTGGTTGCTGGGAATTGAACTCAGGACCTCTGGAAGAGCAGTCAGTGCTTTGAACCGCTGAGCCATCTCTCCACCCTGATGGCCTTGTTGGACATTAGTGGAAAGAGCGGCCCTTGGGCCTGAGGGGGTTTGATGCCCCAGTGTAGGAGAATGCCAGGGCGGGAAGGCGGGAGTGGGTGGGTGGGTGGGGGAGCACCCTCAAAGAGGCAGGGGGAGGGGGTCTCCAGAGGGGAGACCTGGAAAGGGGATAACATTTGGAATGTAAATAAAGAAAATGTCCAATATAATAATAATAATAATAATAATAATAATAATAATAATAAATAGCTACAAAAATAAAAATTATATATATATATGAACACAGAAGTTCCTGATTGGGGTGGTGGTGGGCTCAGACAGCAAGAACCCTTTGTGTTGCTGGGGCAGTATCCAGTTTACAGCTCTGCTGGTGGGTGTGGACCTGAGGGTTTTTTGTTTTGAGGGTTTTTTTTTTTTTGGTAGAGGAGGGTGTTTGTTTGTTTGTCTGGGGGTGTGGTTCAGTTGAGGTCACAACAGGGCCCAACATCCTGAACTGCCAACCAGCTTGCGTGGAAACCTTGGCACTTGTTCCTGTTTCCTCCCATTCAGAGCCCCTACCAGCAATGGCTGGCTCTATGATTCACCGAGAAGCCGCCCCCCAAAAACTCACTTCTACCATTTAAGGTGTGAAAATTCCATTCCTGGCAAGTGGTTCACATGGCTTGGAGGAGAGGCCTGAGCGCTCTTCTGTGTTGTGAGTTTTGTATGGTTGAATTCTGAGGACTCAGTGTGCATGCCCGTCACATGGGTTCACTACAATATTTTACAAAATAACTCACTTGCCACCAAGCCTGGTTGATGACCTGAACCCAATTCTTTGAACTTCAATTTAGATAGAAAAGAAAGAAAGAAAGGAAGGAAGGAAGGAGAGGAGAGGAGAGGAGAGGAGAGGAGAGGAGAGGAGATGGAAAGAGGGAGGGAAGAAGGAAGAGAGGGAGGGAGGGAGGGAGGAAGGAAGGAAGGAAGGAAGAAAGGCAGGCAGGCAGGCAGGCAGGC
>NC_034609.1:30672258-30674163 GCF_900095145.1 Mus pahari
AGCCTGGTCTACAAAGTGAGTCCCAGGACAGCCAGGGCTAAACAGAGAAACCCTGTCTCGAAAAACCAAAAAAAAAAAAAAAAAAAAAAAAGGACCAGGGTAGCCAAAATGGTTGGATTATGTACGGAAGAGCAGCTGGGGGAAGGGCAGTCCAACCTCTGGGCTGGAGAATTTTAAGGTAGAGAATATGCCAGCCACACCCTGTGACAGGGACTGAAGGATGCTAGGAGAACCCGGCAGCCACGTCATCGGCTTTGGTTTGTTAAATAGGCACTTAAGCCATTTGTCCTGGGTTTGAGACCTAACAGAACCCACATAATAAGAGGGAACTGCTTCCTGCACGTAGCCCTCCGACCTCTACGGGTGCACTGGGGCACACCCTCGTGTTTCCTGATCTCAACATAGCATATCCCTCCCATCCGATGCCAGTGGCAACCTAAAACACATCTAGAATCACATTCATGATTTTCTAGGCAATCATGACTGCTGCCTGCACAGCTTTCCTGTTGGCAAAGAATAGAGGAAGAGAGGGAGGCTGACCCTAGCTTGAGAGCCTTGTGCCAAGCTAAGGAGTCCCCTACCCCAACTCCCCATCCCAGACTGAGCCCTTCCCAGTATCTAATATGCAGAGCACATCCTGGCCTCTAACCTCCTGCCTCCTAAGCCTGGGGCATCCTGGGAACAGCGTGGACTTGCCATTTCCTAGCTGTGACTTTGGACTGGTTCCTGAATCTCTCTCTGAGTCTTAGCTATGGCATCTGCTTGTGATACCATTTTCAAACCATTGTTGGAAGGGTTTAATGAGGTACAATGTCCTTTAGATTCTTATTACATTTATTTATGTACTTTTGTTTTATCTTGTTTTGGTAAGGTTTATTTATTTATGTATCTTATGTATATGAATGTTTTGTCTGCACGTACATCTGTACCCCTAAAGAGGGCATCTGAGCCCATGGGACTTCAGTTATATAGGTACAGTTGTGAGCCGCTGTATGGGTGCTGGGAATTGAAGCCGCAGTCTCAGGAAGAGCAGCCAGTCTCTTCAGTCATCTCTCCAGCCACCAGAAAGGAGAGATTTTTTTTTTAACTCTTTTAAATTTTTTTTTTTAAACTTTAAGCCAAGTGTGGTGGCCTGCTCTGTTAATCCCAGCACTGAGGAGGCAGAAGTACAAGGTCTTTGTGAGTTGGAACCCAGCCTGGTCTACATAGAAAGTTCCAGGCAGGCCAGTGTTACATAGAGACGGCTGTCTCAATACATCCTCCCACTAAAAAAAAAAAAAAAAAAAATTTTAAATCTGTGTTGGTGTGTGTGTACGTATGTACACAGTTCCCCTTAGAGACCAGAAGAGGAAGTGAGATCTTGTAGAGCTGCAGTCACAGGATGGTTGGAGGCTTCCTAACATGGGTACTGGGTACCAATTCTCACCCTCTAGACCAGCAAGCAGTAAATGGCTCTAACCACTGAGCCATCTCTGGAGCCGTTATAAGCACTGTCTTATTTGTTTGTATTTTTCTTTCAGAAGATTTATTATTTTTTATTTTATGTATATGAATGTTTTGCTTCTGTATGAGTACATGCACTGAATGCCTGGTACCCAAGGAGGCCAGAAGAGGGTGCCAGAACCCCTAGGACTGGAGTTAAGGGTTGTTGTACGCTACCAGGTGGGTGATGAGAACTGAGCCTAGCTCTTTTCAAGATTTCAAGATCAACAAGTGCTCTTAACCACTGAGCCATCTCTCCAACCTTTTCAAATTATTTTAATGGGACCTTTTTAAAAACAAAACAAAACAATGACTTTAGAGTAATTTTGTACCTATAATAGCAATACAAAGTCACACACATACACCTCTCTCTCTCTCTCTCTCTCTCTCTCTCTCTCTCTCTCTCTCTCTCTCTCTCTCTCT
>NC_034609.1:30674360-30685121 GCF_900095145.1 Mus pahari
CCTGGCTGTCCTGGAACTCACTCTGTAGACCAGTCTGGCCTCAAACTCAGAAATCCACCTGCCTCTGCCTCCCGAGTGCTGGGATTAAAGGCGTGCGCCACCACGCCCGCCCCAACACACATATCTCTTATCCAGATCCTCTATGTTAATATCTTACATAACATTTGTCAAAACAAAGAAGCCAGCTAAACAAAGCTCATCTATCCTCTCAGCACGTGGGAGGCTAAGGGAGAAGGATTTCAAGTTCAAGACCAGCTTGGGCTACATAATGAGACCCAACCACCCACCCAACCAAACAGCAACACTAACAAAAACAACAAAAGTAAACAAAACTCTACTAAAAAGAAAAAAAAACCAACAGAGTGTGTTATTAATCTAATTGAAAATGTCACTGGTTCTTTCCAGTCACTTTTCTATTCCTGTATACCACGTTGCATTGGGATATACTTGTAATATGTGTGTGTGATATATTAAATAATATATCATATAGCATTTTGTTCCCAAAAGGTAAAAAAAGAAACCAGGAAGTTTGAGGGTGAATCTGATTTATATAGCTATGCAACTTTCACCATGATACTCAGAACTCCATAATCCTGTTAGTAAAAGAAGTCGGGACATCGGGCGTGTGGTTCATGCCTGCAATCCCAACATTTGAGATTTGGAAACAGAAGGATCAGGGATTGAAAGTTATAATCTGCTAAATGAGATAGATCCCTGTCTCAAAAACAAAATAATAACATGAACTAGTGACCAGGGAAAGAGATCTCTCACGGCCCAGTTTCAGTGTTTTTCAGAGAGGAAAGTATGAAATTTATGGCAGTGTGCAAAAGTGATTTTTTTTTTTTGAGACAGCTTTTCTCTGTGTAGCCCTGGATGTCTTGGAACCCGATCCGTAGACAAGGCTGGCATGGAGATCTGCCTGTCTCTGTCTCCCGAGTGCAAGGTTAAAGGCGTATGCCACCACTGCCCAGATGGCTCAGAAGTGATTTTCAAAGAGAATTCTCAAAATATCAAAATAGATGCTGCAGCACCAACCAGTCCCCGTTGGCCTCATTAAGCTAAAAAATCTAAGCACGTCTTCCAACTGGGGACTCCTGACTACCACAGCCACTGGGGATGGAGGTATTTGGGGACCTGGAAGGTCTTTTCCATTTCTCTCTGCTAGCATTCATCCTTGTTAGAGACCTAGAGGGAGACTGGAGAGCAGCAGGGAATAGGAGGTTGGGGGCTGGGGGGGGGGGGGGGGAGGGCAGATAGATATCCAAATTCTTTAAGACGTTCTGTTCTCTGTTACTCGTGACCTGCGGCCCTCTGTTGTGGAAGATAGGATCTGAGGCTGGGCTCTGATTTTAACTAGCTGTTTGAGTCTGAAGTTCGTGGCACCTTGCCCAAGTTGTGCCACTTGAGTGAGCTTCAGATAGCAGGGTCTGAAATGGATAATTACCCTACCAAAGCCAGTCTGCCGTGCTTGGGCTGCAGCAGAGCGAGGTCATGACCTTAGCATATGTGAGGTCTTGGGTTCAGCTTCCAGCACCAAAACTACACACACACACACACACACACACACACACACACACATCCCTCCTGCCCACCTTTGTTTCCCAAAAGGAACCTGACATCTGACTTCCTTTCCCTGGGACTATTGACCTGGACCTGTTTATTCAGAATTCTGTCGGTGGCTGGCCGCTTCTGCCTGTGTTTGGCTAGGAGAGATTATGTTGTCATATCCTCAGGGTGGCTTTCCTAGGCTACCCCCTGAAATGATCATGTGAGGTTCCCGGTAAATGTTTTCAAATATCTCTTGTGTTTCATTTGCGGGGGGAGAGACTGTTGTTTCCTTTGAACTACTTAATATCATTTCATGAATTTCTGCCTTTCCTTGTGGGTCTCAATGAGGCCAGTTTTGTGCTCCTGGGAATCTTTGGCCATGTCTGAACACATTTTTGGTTGTCACAACCAAAATCCAGTTCCCTTCAGTTTTGCCCAAATTGGGTGGCTGACAACCATCTGTAACTTCAGCTCCTGGGAATCCTATGTCCTCTTCTGGGGGCACCTGTGCTAATGTATACACACACACACACACACACACACACACACACACTTAAAAATAATACATAGCCAGGCAGTGGTGGTACATGCCGTTAATCCCCACACTAGGGAGGCAAAGGCAAGAAGGTCTCTGTGAATTCCAGGCCAGCCTGGTCTACAAAGCAAGTTCCAAGATAACCAGAGTCAAACAAACAAGCAAAACAAAACACTCCCCCCAAAAAAAATATTTTTAAAAAAGATCTATAGCTTTAAGAGCTGGTGAGATGGCTCAGTGGGTAAAAGGTACTAGCAGCTAGTAGCCAAACCCATAGATTTGAATTTGATCCCTGGGACCCACACAGTGGAAAGAGAGCTGATTCCTACAAGTTATCCTGGCATGGACATACACACATGCATACCAACAACCAACCAACTAATTGATCAATCAATCAATCAATCAAGTAAACATGTACACACACACACACACACACACACACACACACACACACACACACACACAATGTCTATAGTTTTGAGAAATTCTGTCCCACACATAAGGTCTATAGTTTTGAGAAATTCTGTTGAGGATCTCTAAGCTTTGAAGGACAGGTCTAGTTCGGTTCTGTTCAACATTAACTACAGGTTACTTATAGCATCTGCCATAGAAAAGGCATTTGGTATGGGACTGGGAAATGCCACTTGCCTATAATAAAAACCTGTCCGTCAGGGACTTTGATGGCATCAAATTGAATGTCCCTCCCCAAATCTACTTTTTTTGTTTTTGTTTTTGTTTTTGTTTTAGAAAGCTTGTAGCCCAGGCTGGCCTCAAGCTCACAACTCTAGGCTCTAGCCTACAACGTGCTATACCAATCAAAGCGTGTTGTTTCTCAAGTGCTGAACCTACAGTAAGTAGATCCAGGATGCATGAAGAACTTGTGAATGTCTGAGTGGACACACCCAGTCACCCACTCTTCCATCCATCCTTGATCCAAATGGACTCTCATGTAAACAAACAGACAGACAGACAGACAGAAACCTCAGCAGCGGTCTTTGGAAACACAGTTTCAGTTTTCCCACTGCCCAGATAAGCGATCTTATGAATTTGACAAGTCTTTTTCTGAACCTGCATGCAGTTATGGAAATATTAGGTATCCAGTCACCGGTACCACTACCAGGACAACAACAAAGACAGACAAAGAGAAAAAAAAAATGGCTAACACCACTGTAGCCAGTGGCTTGTAGTGAGTTCTGGGAAGAGCCTTTTAGAAGAGCTTTCTATTCACTGTCCTATCTTATATACTGTACCCATATTAAAATAATGCCATGGGAGTTTTCCTTTACATATACATGCCTAGATTCTGCAGCCTGGTTTTTAATCTACTACATACAGTTATTCTGTATGACTGTGTTCACACTGTAATTAGCCATTTCATCTGAATTGAATAGAAACGTTTTGAACTGTTCCTACCGTAAACAATGCCTCGGAGACCATCTCTGCTCTTTAGTGCAGAGGTCATAGTGCACACATAACCTTAATTTCACCATTTCCTGCTGAAATCATGCTCTAATTTATCCCACTGTTATGGGAATGAGATCCAATGGTTTCTAAGGTTTCTTCGCATGGTGTTAAAAGGCAATCCCTCTGGAACAACAGAGGCTAACTCTAAACTCTTGGCTTAAACCTGGTCTACACTACTCTCAGAGCGGAAACAGGTCCTATCCAGGGTTACCTGTTCCCAGTCCTTCCCTCTCCCAGGTCCCTGGGAAGAGAAAACTTCATAAAAGCATCAGATCAGATGTTCATTTAATCCTCTAAGTAATGAAGTGAATCAAAGATTTTTTTGGCCAGTGGAAAACTCCAGTTATTCAGTTTCATTAAAATAAATCTGTCACCAGACTCGGAAATCCAAACTTTCTCTCTCTCTCTCTCTCTCTCTCTCTCTCTCTCTCTCTCTCTCTCTCTCTCTCTCTCTCTCTCTCTCTCTCTCTCTCTCTCTCTCTCTCTCTCTCTGATAGCTACAAGAGTAAAAAGGTTTCCGTGTTATGCACACTTCTTCCAACTTCCCCCATGTGACTGATGTGGGGGGTCATTTTACCCGCTCACACCTGCTCTCGGCCAGCTTCACCGACGCAGTGAGTGAGATCACACACTGTAAGAGGAACCCTATGTAATTCCAGTCATTACCTCGTTGTGAGTTGTAAATATGCCAGTTCTCTTTGAGCAGGAACCACAACTCAGTGCCTCAGAATGTGAACACGTGGAAGGAAAAACGTATATTCTATTTCTTGGGACTGAAAGGTACAATAGACTTGACATCCTGGCCATGACTCGTGACCACTTGATCTGAATCTCATGAGAAGATTCTAGCTCATTTGTCAGGGTGGAAGAATAGTATTAGGATGATAATCTATTTAGGGCAGGGAATGTTGGCACATGCCATGAACCCTAGCTCTTGGGAGACTGAGGCAGGTGGATTTCTGTGAGTTAAGACTAACCTGGTCTATATAGTGAGTTACAGGTCAGCCAGAGATCCGCAGTGAGACTGACCTTGTCTCAAACAAAACAAAACAGTAATCTATCTATCTATCATCTATCTATCTATCTATCTATCTATCTATCTATCTATCTATCTATCTATCTATCTATCATCTATTTATCTATCTACTATCTATCCATCCATCTTTCCATATTTTAATCACCCACTTTATGGATGGTATCACTCTGTTGGGGGTGTGTCCTAGACTGCTTACAAAGCAGAAGATGAGCTGCTGGGTACAGCACCCACCACTCTCATCTCCCTGTGTGCCGACGCAATGTGACCATCTGTTCTAAGCTCCAGCATTCATGACATTCCCGTCATGGGGTACTGTGCTCCCAAGTGTGGGCCCAAATAACTCTTTCTCCTTTTTCGTCAGATTACTTCATCACAGCCAGAGGGAATGTCATACAGCGGCTTTATAGGTTTGTTTTGTGTGTGTGTGTGTGTGTGTGTGTGTGTGTCTGTGTCTGTGTCTGTGTCTGTGTGTGTGTTAAGATTTATTTTTTATGTGTATGAGTACAGTGCAGCTTTCTTCAGAGTGTATCAAATCTCATTACAGATGGTTGTGAGCCACCATGTGGTTGCTGGGAATTGAACTCAGGACCTCTGGAAGAGCAGTCAGTGTTCTTACCCGCTGAGCCATCTCTCCAGCCCCTTTGTTTGTTTGTTTGTTTTTAAACCTTTCTCTGCAGTTGTCTGGATGAACTGTGATGAGTAGTGGTGTTTAGATGTGTGGTGTATTGAGTAGTGGTGTTTAGATGTGTGGTGTATTATTGATGCTACCTCGTTTATATCGGAAGATCAGCAGGAGTGGTGGCTCACAGGAAATGAGAATAGGAAGCGTGGACCTCATACACTGAATGAGATTATTAAATGAGACGTCAGGGTGGCAGGAACACTAGGAAGTCTTTCTGTGCCTCCCTCCCTCCTCCTCCCCACTCCCCCACTGAGACCAGGGAGACTGTAGTCCTAACTACTTATCATGTGACCTTGAATCATATGCCTGGCCCCTTTGAACTCCACTTTCTTGTATTTATAATGTAGATCTCTCTCTCTCTCTCTCTCTCTCTCTCTCTCTCTCTCTCTCTCTCTCTCTTCTATCAAATCTGGATAGTGGGAAAATGACATCTTTTTTTTTTTCAGTATACTTGAAATATTTCTCTTCTAAAATAAAAGAAACAGAAGAAAACTTCATTTAGGGTGAATAAGAAGACCTTGAACCTTTGTGAAGATTGACACAACACTAAATACCTCTAGCTTAAGTATCCTGTGTCACTTCTCTCATTGGCTAGCTTTGTGCTTCCGTCCACCACCTTACCTAAATGCTCAGTCCATGTAGGGTAGCGTGGTTTAATTGGCCTCTAGGGCCTAGAGTGAAAACATCTACACTTCTGTGCTGTGGCTTTTTCCTTTAAAACAAAACAAAAACAAAAACTGGGAGTGCAGGGACTATAGCTTGGTGGTAGAGGCAAGCCCAGGTTTGAACCCTAAGGCTAAATTGTAAAAAAAAAAAAAAAAAGAAAAAGAAAAAAAAAAAAGAAAGAAAATTGTGTGTGGATTTAGATTAATGTGACGATAATCTCTAATCCAACAGACAGGACAAGCAAAGTTGCAAATGACAGCAAAATCATCTCAAACCGGCTGAAGACACGATTTTTATCTGGAGAGCTCTGGGCCGCGGGAAGTATGTCACATTTCAGGCACTGTATGAGGGGCTTTTCCCCATACAGTGACTAAGACCTGATAAGAAACAACTTAGAAGGAGGGCTCGCTTGGCTTTGAGGGTGCAGTCCGCCACAATGGGTTAGGCACAGCTCTGGCTGGGTTCGGTTTGCAGAGGGGGCAGCAGGACTATGAAGCTACTGTTAGGGGACCAAGAGGCTGAGAAAAGAGAAACCATGGAATTTAGCCACCGGCTCCTTTTCCCCTTTCGTGTCTGTCTGGGCCCCCCAAATCGTCAGATGGTGCCTTCCACAGTCAGGCTAGTCTTCCCCCCCTTAGTCAATCCTCTCTGGAAAGCTTTTCCAGACACTCCCTAAGGTTGCCTCATCCACACCACAGGGGCTGTCTAATCCAATCCCTTTGACAATTGCAACAAGCGCTCCCAGAAGCCAATGGACTCAGGGTGATAAACCATGCCATCTCCCGTTCCGTTTTCCGGTTTCTATATTACACACAACGCTGCGATAAGCACATCATCCTGTATGTGTGAGTGAGAGTTCCTCAGACCCGAAATAGACCTTCCCGGTCAAGGAGACAGGCGTTTCCAATTTTACCCTCCCCTCCGCGCCCCCCTACTTACAAATCTCTAGGAAACGATGGCTCCTTCAGTTCTTAAAGGCATCACTGCTGTAGTCGGAGTCACATGCAAGATTCCCTATTTAACAATTCTTCGAGCATCAAGAATGTACGAAACAGGGCTGGAGAAATGGCTCAGCTTTTTCAGAGGACCTGAGTTCGAGTCCCAGAATCCAGATGGCCACTCACAATGACAAGTAACGCCTGCTCCAGAGAATCTGATCCCGTCTTTTGGCCTCGTTGGCATGCATGCATGTATGGCATGCATGCCATACATGAAGGCAAAATAACCATACACATAAAATAATAAATACATCTTTTAAAAAAGATATAGGAAATTTTACATTTCTTTTCCTTTCCCCTTATTTTTATTATTGCTTTTTTTGAGACAGAATCTTGCCACATTCCTACATTTTTCTAGGCTCTTCTTGAACTTGGTGGTCCTCCTGCTTCAGACTTGCAAGTAGATAAGATTACACACACGTCATTACGTGAAGATCTTCTGTTTGTCCTTTACAAAAAAAAAAGATTTATTTTTTATTTATGTGTACATGTATGTGTGTCTATATGTGTGTGCCACATATCTGTGGGTGTCCTTTCAAGTCTGAAGAGGAAGTTAGACCCCCTGGAGCTGGAATTTGACTGGTTGTGAGCACCTGACTTGG
This sequence comes from Mus pahari, assembly GCF_900095145.1. Classification (NCBI taxonomy): domain Eukaryota; kingdom Metazoa; phylum Chordata; class Mammalia; order Rodentia; family Muridae; genus Mus; species Mus pahari. Next base: position 30,681,892 of record NC_034609.1, read on the forward strand.
GGGCTGGGAATTATTCCTGGGTCCTCTGGAAAGGCAGGAAATCTTAACTACAAAACCATCTCTTCAGTCTGAGTTTTCTCATTTTGACAGACAATTTTCATCAACAGAATGTCTCGGCTGGGGCAAGCCTGAAGACCAGAGTTCAATACCAGAGGCCCCCCATGGTAAGAAGAACAGTTGTCTTCTGACCTTCTCATCTGTGCCCTGACCCATACCTGGGCACACATATGCATACACACATTAAATAAAGGCTGTAAGAAAAAAAAATGATTTGTCCCTAGAGTATTAATCTTTTGTTGGGTAATTGAGTTGCAAACGTCAAGTATAGGTTAAGTGCTGACAGTTTCTGGGATATCTTTTGTGCTATACGTTTTTGTGTTTGTATTGTCTTTGTGTGGGGGGTGTTCCTGTGTATGTGTGTGTGTGTGTGTCTGTGTGTGTGTATGTGTGTGTGAGTGTGTGTGTGTGCTGTGTATGTGTGTGTATGTATGTATGTGTGTATGTGTGTATATGTGTGTGTGAGTGAGTGTGTGTGCTGTGTATGTTTGTATGTGTGTGTATGTGTGTGTGAGTGTGTGTGTGCTGTGTATGTGTGTGTATGTATATATGTGTGTGTATGTGTGTGTGAGTGTGTGTGTACTGTGTATGTGTATGTGTGTGTGTCTGTACTGTGTGTGTATGTGTGTGGGTACTGTGTGTGTGTGTGTACTATGTATGTGTGTGTATGTGTGTGTATGTATATGTGTGTATATGTATATGTGTGTATGTGTGTGTACTATGTGTGTATGTGTGTGTGTACTGTGTATGTGTGTGTATGTATGTGTATGTGTGTATGTATATGTGTGTGTGTGTGTGTGTGTGTGTGTGTGTACCGTGTGCTTGTACCAGAGGCCAGAAGTCAACATGAATGCTACTCCCCAGGAGTCATCTACCTTGTTTCCTGAAACAGGGCCTCTCGTTGAATCCTAACGTTCACCAGTCAGCTTTTGGCTGCCTAGCAAATGAGCCTCTGGGATCCTCTGTGTCCCCTCCACAGAGCTGGGATTTTGAGGACATGCCTTCGTGCCTTCGTGGCTTCATGCCTGGCTTTTGCTTTTTCTTTAAACAAAACAATAACATTCCGCAAAACCACATGAGACCTAGGGATCAAACTCAGGCCCCAAGGTCATAACTCTTACACAGCAAGCACTGTCCTGACTGAGATGTCTGGACATCGACATTCTGAATTTAATGTCGTCAAGTTGCTTTCCTTATGAAGTGGACTCCTTTTCTTTGAGACAGAGTCCTAGATAGCTCAGGCTGACCTCCAACTTACTGTGTAGCTGAGGATGACCCTTCCAGCATCACACGGAGTGGTGTGGAGGATGCATCGGAGGGATCTGTGTGTGTGTGTGTGTGTGTGTGTGTGTGTGTGCGTGCGCGTGCGAGACAAGCACTTTGCCAACTACGGTATGTACGGAGTCACTGCTGCTCAAAGTATTTTTCTAATTGGATTTCTTTTTATCTACAAGTAGGAAACTAATTCATTTAATTTAATTTATTTATGTTGTTTTAAAAGCTAATAGTTCCAGAACCCCTGCGTTTTTCATCTTTCCCCATTGATTTATAGTACTGTTTCTGTTTTATGACAAGTTCCCATGTGTATTTAAGCTGTTTCTAGCCTATCTGCTCCTTGGGTTATTGGTTTGTACCTCAACAAATAGCTCATTAAAAGATATAAGATGGGGTGTGTACGTGTGTATATGGAAGAGGAGGGGAGAGACTGGCAGGAGAGGAGGGAGAAGCTCAATCAAGATGTAAATACATAACTTAATTAATAAAAAAAGACTATATGATAACTATATTTAGCTGATGGATGAAATTCCCCTTTTCCCTCACCCCCTCCAGAATTTTTGTAGCTATTTTTGGTCAATTCATATAAAATTAAGATTAGCTATCAAGAACTGTAAAAGTGCCCTGGGAGCCCGGAAAGAGATGGTTCTGCAGTTAAGAGCACCACTGTTCTTTCAGATGACTCCAGGTTCAATCCCAAACACCCAGATGATGGCTCACAACCATCTACAACTCCACTTCCAGGGGATCTGACACCGGCTTTTGGCCTCCGTAAGCTCCAGGCACACATGTGGCACACATACACACATGCAGCAAAATACCCATACTAATAAAAATTAAAAAAAAAAAAAATTAAGTCCCTTTGGGATGTGGGTGTGGTGTGGCCTGCCTGTTAGCTCGGCATTTGGGAGGCGAAGACAGGAAAGTCAAGGCCATTTTTGGCTCCTTGGTGAGTCCAATGCTCACCAAGTTTGGTTTCTCTGTCCATTTACACTTGTGATGATATTGCAATACAGTTGTTTTTGCATTTTGCAAAAAATTACTTATTTGGGGGCCAGCAGTGGTGGCACACATATTTAAAACCTAGCACCTGAGAGGCAGAGGCAGGTAGAACTCTGTGGGGTCTAGGCCAGCCAAGGCTACATAGTGAAAACCTGTCTTAAAAAGAAAAGAAAAAAAAAAAAAAAAAAGCTAAGAGCTGGGCGGTGGTGGTGCACACCTGTAGTCCCAGCACTCCAGGGGCAGAGGCGAGAGCATCTTCAAGTTCAAGACCAGCCTGTTCTACAGAGTGAGTTCCAGTAAAGCCAGGGTTACACAGAGAAACCCTGTCTCTAAAAACCAAACCAATCACCCAAAACCAACCAAACAAACAAATAAAACAAAGTCCCACTCAAAACATCATCACCAACAACAAATCCAACATTTGTTTTTAAAGCCCAGGTCACTTTAAGTCTCCACATATGAAAAGTTACATATGACAATTGAAATGCAGAGAATCGGTTCCCTTTCACTTTGGACCTTCAGGACAATCTTTTAGGATAATCCAAGCGTTTGTTTCTATCGGATTATCATTTGATGGTCGGGTTTTGGTGTGTGCTCTCAGATCACTAAGTTCTGCTCTGTTTGGCTTGGCCCAGCACAGGGTCTCCCTATAACTCAGTGATTCTCAACCTTCCTAATGCTACAGCCATTTAATACAGTTCCTCATGTTGTGGTGACCTCCCCCGCCCTGCATAAAATTATTATTGTTGCTACTTCCTAACTATAAATTTACTAGTGTTAAGAATCATAATATGAGAGCTGGGCGTGGTGGCGCATGCCTTTAATCCCAGCACTTGGGAGGCAGAGGCAGGTGAATTTCTGAGTTCGAGGCCAGCCTAGTCTACAGAGTGAGTTCC
>NC_034609.1:30685186-30694224 GCF_900095145.1 Mus pahari
ATTCCAAAATGCACCATCATGAAAATGGAAAACAAAGTAAGTATGATATGACAAAGGTATACTTTATGCATGCTTGAATCTTCAAGATTGGTAAAAAAAAAAAAAAAAAAAAAAAAAAAAGAATCATAATATGAATACCTGTGTTTTCCCAATAGTCTTAGTCAACTCCTGTAAAAGGGATATTAGACTCCCAAAGTGGGGTCTCCACCCATAGGTTGAGAACCACAGCTATAAAGCTCACTGGCCTGGAATCTGCTATACAGATAAGGCCAACCCTGAACTTACAGAGGTCTCTCTACCTCTTCCCTTTGAGTGCTGGAGAAACAGCTGTGTACCACCACACCTGACCATTAAATTCTAGTTATTTTTATGATAAAAGTATGTATGTCTAGATTGCACAGCAAATTTGTGTCTCAAAAAGTAAAAAAGGTATGGAAGTCTGTATGAATATATGCATGCATGTATGTATGTATGTATGTATGCATGTACATATGCTTTGAGGCAGGGTCCCATGCATCCAAGGCTGACCTCAAACCCACAATATAGTGCAGGATGGCTTTGCCTACACCTCCCAAATAATAGCATTATTATTCAAAACATACCTGATGTATGCAGACTGGGGATTAACCCAGAGCCTTCTGAGTGCCAGACAAACCCCGTCCCATCTCAGGAACACTCCCAGTCCACCTCATTAAATCCTTAGGTTTAGGACTTTACCAATCTTTGTGCTAACCTGGGTGTAAGGAAAGGCTGGAGTTGTTAATATTTCATCAATAGTAGCAACAACTGGAGATGCCCGTGTCACAGCATTACACTTTAGCAAGCGTCTTCTCACGGTTTAGCTCCTTTTTATTTTCCTCCTTAAGCCAGAAAGTCCTGTTATTAAAGCCACTTCCCAGTGGAGGGGTTTGGATTTCAGAGTGAAGGAGAGATGAGGGGGTTGGGAGGGGTACCTCAGAGGAAGTAGTTGAGTGGTAACAGATTGCCAATGTTCAGAGTACAAGGACAGAGCTTGGTCCTCGGTCCTGACAGAGAGAGGAAAGGAGCCCTCAAAACTCAAAGGTTTCCCCTTTTCACGGCACTGTTTGGATTTATGAGACAGGATCTTATTCTGGACCGTGGGTGTTGGCTTCCTCCAGGAGCAACTTCAAACAGTGATACTTAATGGATCAAACTTTCTTGCTGATGAACTGTGCTCTGCTGACTTCCTCTTGGGCATCTCGTGCTGGTCTGAGTCAGCTACCAAGGGGTAGGATAGCATCTAAGTTAGTATGAAGTTCTGTGTTGTGTGATTTTTTTTTTTTTTTTAGTTTTAGTTTTAGCATCAGCGTTTCCGCAATGTTCTGTGGAGAGCTCCAATTTCCAGGTGTTGTGTTATGGAAATGACATTTTTAACACTGGGTTCTGCTGAGTAAGCCTCGGAACCTGCAAGCCTAATGCATTTTAGGTCCAAACAGCAGCAAAGCTCTATTGTGATCTTGCCCCATCCCCTATCGTTGCATGTGCTGTTCTACTGAGCTTGGGTCTCCCTATGCATACCTGAGTGGCCTAGAACTTGCCTTGTAGATCAGACTGGCTTCAAACTTGTACAGACCTTCTTTTCTCTGCCTTGTAATTGCTGGGATAATAGGCAGGAATCAGTAAGATTAAGCCATTAAGCTTGCCTTTCTCATTTCCTGTGTGTGTGTGTGTGTGTGTGTGTGTGTGTGTGTGTGATACTAGGATTGAACCCAGGGCCCTAAGAAAGTATTCTATTACTGGATAATAATAATTTTGACATTATTATCAAAATAATACATTTACTTTGATGTAGGTTTCTCATGAATCTCAAGCCGGCCTCAAACTCATACCCACATCCACACCCACACCCCCCCACACACTTTGATATCTCCCTCTTGTTCATCAAAGTAAGCCTTACTGAGGAATGTATATAAAGGAGTGTATGTAGATTGCAAAGACAGTAACATTTATTTATTTATTTATTTATTTATTTATTTATTTATTTAGAGACAGGGTCTCATTGTATAGCTCTGGCTGTACTCACTATGTAGACCAGGCTGGCCTTGAAGTCATACATATCAGCCATACAGATTTAGCTGCAAAGATGTTCGTTCCAGTGGTATTTACAAAGCAGGGTGGTTTGTCATCGTTGTTTGTTTTTGAGACAGGGCCTCTGAGGTGGTTTGACTAAGCTTGGCCTTGGGAGAGGCACTACAAGGAGGTGTGGCCTTGTTGGAGTAGGTGTGGCCTTGTTGGGACCCTCCTCCTAGCTGCCTGGGAACCAGTCTTGTTTGCCTCCAGAGCAAGATGTAGAACTCTCAGGTCCTTTTGCATCATGCCAGTCTGGAAGCTGCCATGCTCCTGCCTTGACGATAATGGGCTGAACCTCTGAACCTGTAAGCCAGTTGGCCAATTGAAGGTTGTCCTTTGTAAGAGTTGCCTTGGTCATGGTGTCTCTTTACAGCAATGAAAACCCTAACTAAGAAAACCTCCCTATGTACTGGCCTGGAACTCATTATGTAGACAGGACAGCTTTGAACTCACTGAGATCTGCCTGCCTCTGGCTCCTGAGTGTTGGGTTTAAAGATGTACAACACCATGCCTAGCTACTCTTCCCTCTTAATTTTTTAAATGTATCACTTGACAATTTCATACACATATATAATATATGATCACCCTAGTTACTATCTCCGATCCCCATCTCCACTCTGCTGAACATCTTCCCACACGCCTCCCTGCTACTTTTATATACCACACAGACTTTTATAAAGCCTTGGTAAACCTGTCACCTGCTGCATGCTGTCAACTTAGGGAGCCCAGAAGAGAAGAAAATGGTTGTGTCCGGGATTTAATTTAGACATAGAAGAATTTCCTGGAGGTAAGACTTTTAATCCATTAAAATAGGAAAGGAAATGGCCAGGGCGGACTCAGCTGGGCAGTACGCAAAGCGTAATAGTGGAGAGGATTTGGAGGTGGGAAATGAAAGGTTTTCTACAGCTGGCTACCTAGGATACAAATTGCCTTGGTATTGACTGAGAGGCAGTCAGTTAACACACACATGAAGACAGGTTCTAAGGGGAGGGAAGAAAGAGAAACTCAGATTTCAATCGTCCATTCATTCATTATTCACACGCTATTGATCGAGTCATTACAAACCCAGCATTGTGCAAAGTGCCTGACTTTGCCTTCCACAAGTTTACAGTTCTGTCAGGAGTCACGAACCCAGGATATGAAATCACTTTGGAAGTCAAGTACCTTCACCCATGGGCGGCTGTCTGGGGTTGAGGAAATTGAACTTCCTGAAGATTGGAACTTTAAAACTTAAGAAACGGGGATGTGGGCCAGAAGATGGTTCATCGGGGGTATAGTGCTCCTGTCAAACCTGACAACCTGAGTTCGAGACCCACGTGGTGAATGGTGAAAACTGACAACCACGAAAATGCCCTCTGATGTGACACAACTGCACAGACACAGTCACACCCGAAATCAATACAAAATGTAGTAATCTTTAAAAAAAAAAAAAAAAAAAAAAGGGAAGAGAGGGATTGGAGAGATGGCTCAGTGGTTATTGCTCTTCCAGAGGTCCTGAGTTCAATTCCCTGCACCCACAGGGCAGCTCACAACTGCCTGTAACTCCAGTAGCCCTAACACCCTCACACAGACATATATGCAAACACCAATATACATAAAATACAAATAATGAATTATTTCAAAAAGAAAAAATGAAAGGAGATATACATACAGGCAAAACACCCATATAATTAAAATAACGATAAAAAGTTCAGGAGTGGGCTGGAGAGATGGCTCTGCTCTTCCAGAGGTCCTGAGTTCAATTCCCAGCAACCACATGGTAGCCCACAACCATCTGTAATGGGATCCAATGCCCTCTTTTGGTGTGTCTGAAAATAGCTACAGTGTACTCACATACATAAAATAAATAAATAAATTGTTAAAAAAAAAAAAAAAAACAACATTTAGGGGCTTGAGAGATTGATCAGTGGTTAAGAGTATTTGTTGTTTTTCTAGAGGTCCTGGGTTTAGTTCTCAGCACCTATGTGGTAGCTCACAACCATCTATGACTCCATTCCAAGGGATCTGACCCTCTCTTTTGACCTCCAAGGGCATCAGGTATGCACATGGTACACATATATGCATGTAGGTAAAAAAAACACTTATATGCATAAAATAAATCTTTTATTTTAAAGATAGAAAGTAAGGAGCCAGGCATGTTAGAACACGTTTAATCCCAGTACTCAGAAGGCAGAGGCAAAAGGATCTCTGTGAGTTCAAGACCAGCCTGGGCTACATAGAGAGCTCTAGGATAGCCAGGACCACGTAGAGAGACCCTGTCTCAATAGGAAAGCAAAAGGGAGGGGGCGGCTAGAGAGATGTGTGAGTTATTAGAGCACAGGCTGATCTTCCAGCGGACCCTAGTTTGATTCCCAGCACCCACACGTTTCCTCACAGCCTTTTACATAACTCCAGTTCCAGGAGCACCGATTCTTCTTCTGGCTCTAAAGGCACCAGGCACACATGTGATGCTCAGAAATATACATGCAGGCAATACACATACATACATATACACACACACACACACACACACATATATATATTACTTTTTATAAAGAAGACTAGGGTGACGGCTCAGCTGTTAAAATGCCTGCTGTCCAAGCATGAGGACCAGAGTTCAAGTCCCCAGAACCCACCTAAATGCCAGGTACACATGATGGCGCGGCTGTAGTAGCAGTCCGGGAAGGTGGAATTTCCAGGGATCTTCTCTTACCCTGCCCTTCTTCCCCAGCAAGCTGGCTAGTGAGAATAGCCATGTTTGTAAGTTCTGAATTGTACTGAAAGATAAGAGGGAAGGAGAATTCCCAGGATCAGTTAGGCCACAATATGTCTGTGCACCTGCATCTGCATCTGCAAGCACACACACACACACACACACACACACACAAACACACGGGTAAGCCCCCATACATGCAAGCATGCTTATATACATGCATGCACATCACACATACTCATACACATGAAAAGAAAAAAAAAAAAAAAAGGATTTTAGCCAAGCAAGGTGATACGCACGATTGATCCCACTTGGGGGACAAAGCAGACAGATCTCTGTAAGTTTAAGGTCAGCCTGTTGGGGCATTGGGAGGTGTGGTTTAATGGTAGAGGACTTGCCTAATGTCTGCGTGACCTTTATTCAATTCTGAGTGATCGAGTGAGAAAGTAAGTGAATAAGCAAGGGGGGGGAGAGGACAGAGAGAGAGAGAGAGAGAGAGAGAGAGAGAGAGAGAGAGAGAGGAGAGAGAGAGAGGGGGGATAAAATGAAAATAAGACTATAATCACCAAAATTCAGAAAGGAAGTTACCTCTTATTATTATGCAGCTTTGGTTGATATTATAACCATCTACTCAACATCTGTTTTCCCACTTCCTTACCAAATAACTCCCCATTTTATTTAGTGCTTGAATACAACCCCCCGCCACCCCCAAACCCCTGCCCACCCCCCACCCCCAAAACACCCAGCCATCTTTTTTTTTTTTTTTTCTTTTTGATGGAATGATTAAATCCTGACCAATGAGACCGGAAGTTGAAGCCACCATGTAGAGCTGTCCCCTTTGTTCCTTGCCCTTTCTGCCTCCTCTTGTCAAGACTTCAGACAGGTGCCCGGAGGCAACAACTGTTGTCTTGTGGAAAGAAGGCTGTTTCTAAAGGTGGGACTGGAGAATGCCTAGGTGTCTGAGGGCGCGCTGGAGCTGTGAGACCAGCCTAGGACAGCCAAATTCTAGATTTGCATGAGAAACAAAACAAAACAAAACCTATGAGCCACTGGCGTTTGTTACTCACAGCCAAAACTAATCTCCGACTGATAATCTAACCTGCTTACATACTTCATAGAGAAGAACCCGACCCAGTCAACTTCCACAAACCTCTGGGCAGACTGTATCACGTTAAGGGTTCTTGGATTTGTCGGCTCGTTTGTTTCCCAATGATGGTGCAGGTACCTGCAATTTCAGCTCTTAGAAAGTGCAGAGGGAGAAAGACCAGGAGTTCAAGTCATACTTGACTACATCAGGAGGCCAGCCAGGGCTACAGGAGAGCCTGTCTCAACCTCTTTCTGAAAAGAAAAACCCTACGAAAGCAAAGGTACTTGCTCTATGGGTGCGCACAGGCTCTTGAGGAGCGAGTAGTGTGGCAAGCGCTGGGTCCCTCAGTCTTAGGACATACTGTAATGGAGAGGGAATGACCAGGAATTGGGGTATAGAAAAAGAATTCCCGAAGTGGTTGGGATTTTCCTGGAATAAAGTTTAATCCTCCTTTTTCTCTTTCTATGGGGTGTATCTCACGTGTCCCGGTGTCAAGTGCCTGCAGGGACAGACAATTCTGCAAGGTTAATGATATGGGGGATGTTATCATTGTGGAGCAAAGTTAGCGTGGGCCACCTCGGCCAGCCACGTTGGTCCCAGCCAGTGTGGGATGGATGGTCTTGTGTTTCCTTAGATCCTATAAAGGATTATGTGTTCTGGAAGGTTCGACATTATCAAAGCAGTAAACTACTGAAGCATGTGAGTATGTAACAGAAATAATACCAAATCTACCTAGAAGGAGTTGAAATTCTGGGTAAAGGTGGGCCCATCCCTGCAGGCCAAGATGGCTTTGGGGTTTGGGGTTGACCTGCTCTTGAGGAACAACACAGGTTACAACATTCTCTTTCTTCCAGAGGGAGTTCACTGGAGTCACTGTCTCTGTGAGTCTGTCTTACCCTTCCTTCATTTCCTTTTCCTTCGGTCTGAGGAATGACTCTAGGCCTCACTTAGGCGAAGCCTAATGTTTCCCTCAGAATTCCCCTCTTTTTTTTTATATCACTCTTTTATGAAAAAGCTTGAGGGCTGGGGACGAAGATTGCTTAGTAGAATGCTGGCCTAGAGTACACAAGGCTGTGGGCTCAACGATCCCACATAAACGGTCATTCCAGGACTTGGTAGATAAAGGCAAGAGGATCATCAGTTCAAGGTCATCCTTGGCTATGTAGTGAATTTGGCTAGCCTGGACTACTTGAGACTCTGTCCTCAAAACAAAGTTTTAATTGGGACATAGCTCATAGAGGTGGCCTGTTCATTCCTTACGACCTTACTTTAGCCGCCTGGGGCTAAGTTCACAGTTTCTCAGCCTGTCTTGTACCTTTCTATATACATTGATTCTTGATCCGGGCTTACAGAGTCAATCTTGGGCTCATTATTGCCTAAGTCTTCCCTCAAGGGTTTGCACACTTGGAGATCCTTTTGATAGCCACCACAGCCCCCTGTTTTCTTCCGGCTAGCTTTCTGACCCTACCCCCACTTTCCAAAAGAATTATTGGTCTTTAGAATTCCTGCACTTTTTCCCCCATTCAGTTACTAAGAAAAATGGGCATGGGATGGCTTAAACATTAATGCTGGAGCAGGCCTGGCCTGAACACTGGGCATGAGTGTCTGAATATTCTTCTTTCTTATCAACCTACTATTTCCCTGACTTGCAGCCAGCGATGTTTGCTTGGGTTTCCTACTGGTCAGGAGTAGGTCCAAGATCACTTCGTTTCTGTTAGTCTTTATCATCCCAGATAACAGTGGAAAGTCTCTTGGAGGATTCACCTTCAATGTTTGCTTTTCTGCTGTTTTTCTGGAGTGGGAGTGGGAGGTAGGTTAAGCTACTGGATTCCATTAAAGAGAACCCTTAGTTTCTCAGACTTTCTTCCCTCCCTCTCTCAGCATGTGGGAAGTGACTGAATTATTTCTCTCTTTTTTTTAAAGATTTATTTATTATTATAAATAGGTACACTGTAGTTGTCTTCAGACACACCAGAAAAGGGCATCAGATCTCATTATAGATGATTGTGAGCCACCATGTGGTTGCTGGGATTTGAACTCAGGACCTTCGGAAGAGCAGTCAGTGCTCTTAACTGCTGAACCATCTCGTCAGCCTGAATTATTTCAATATTACTTCTATAATGTCTTGCATATAAAATGTCTTTTTTTCCCCATTTTCCCCCTTTATTCCAGGACCCCATTGCTCATTTTCAGCCTGAAATTATTAGTCTTTGTTCCATAGGGTTACCGCTATTACTTTTTTAAAATGTAACTGTGGCCAGCCATTGACTTCTTAAAAAACCTTCTAGGAGAAGGAACAAAATCCTTGACATGGTGTTCAAACCTTCTCCTCAGGATCTCTCTCACCTCCTTGCCTTCTTCCAGTCTGGCAATCTCTTACTCAATAGTAATTCATTCATTCATTCATTCATTCATTCATTCATTCTCTCTCTCTCTCTCTGCCCCTACCCCTACCCCCACATAGGGTCTCATAGATCACAGGCTAGTCTCAAATTCAACAAATTCATCAAGGTTGACCCTGAACTTTCAATGGGATTCCAAACTTGACCACCTTCCTCAGTTTGGGGAGTGGGGTGCTAGGGATAGAGTCTAGGGTTTTGTGAACACTAAGCCAGTACGCTACCAACTGAGCTACATCCCCTGGCCCCTGTATTAAATTCTGACCAAAATGTCAACAGGAGGCTAGTCGAGGAATTATTTTATTCTGTCTGGGTTCTGAAGCCATGTGCTCCACCATCAATTATAAGTTATTTAAGGAAAGGGTTGCCTGTTATTATTATTATTATTATTATTATTATTATTATTATTATTATTATTATTTTGATGCTGAGTCTGTCCCTGGATTTCGAGTATGCTAGGCATGTGCTCTTCCACTGAGCCATTCAACCTCCAGACCTGTATTCCATCTACTTTCCCCATCTGAAGGGTGTATGTATGTATGCTGCTATGCCAGCAATTTGAGCACAGTCTTACAGAAATCCATTGGACAGAACAATTAACATTCTCGAAAGCCAGGCCTGGTAGCTCATATCTGTAATCCTAGCATTTTCTTCTTCTTTTTTTTTTTTTTAATTTATTTATTATTATTATATGTAAGTACACTGTAGCTGTCTTCAGACACACCAGAAGAGGGCGTCAGATCTCAGATGGTTGTGAGCCACCATGTGG
>NC_034609.1:30694829-30709991 GCF_900095145.1 Mus pahari
TGTGTGTGTGTGTGTGTGTGTGTGTGTGTGTGTGTTGGCTCAGGAGGTAAGCAAAGGTACTTTCCACACATACCTGACAACTTGAGCTCAATCTTGAGAACCCATAAGAAGGTAAAAGAAGAGAATTGACTCCACAAAGTTTCCCTCCTGTGCCATAGCGTGTGGGCACATACAAGCATGTGGGGGCAAACACACACACACACACACACACACACACACAAATAGAATGACTGAGTGTGGTGTCACATGTCTTTAATGCCAGCAGAGGCAGATGGAGTTCTGTGTTGTTAAGGCCAGCCTGGTCTACATAGCAAGTTCCAGGTTAGCCAGAGACACTAACCTGTCTCAAAAACCAAAACAAATACATAAGATGTTTTAAATCATTGAAGAGCTCAGGTTGAATTTATGCAGGACATTTTACTTTAGCTGGACTTTGAGTGCAAAAGGGATTTTTTAAAAAATAAGTGGAGAAAGTGAATTAATAAATAAATAAGGATTCCAAGTTTCCTGTTTTATAATGAAATTCTGACACTATTTACAGATCTTTCGTGAATCTCCTCCCATGTTTGGGGTAGTCTTGGCTTCTTAAATTTTTTTACTCAGCTGGAAACAAATGCCTTTCAGGCAGAATATGTTATTTCTAAAGTAAGTCCGGTTTATCCAATAACTTCAACTCAGCCCTTAAATTGGGGCTTAGTTGTGGATGACCAATTCAACTATTTTATCATTGCATCCTTCACCGGAGCCTTTAGCCCATAATCCTCCGTAAACCGAAACAAAGACACCTGTTGTTTTCTCTGACCATCCGCTGACAAAGTCCAAGGAAGCTCAGGTATTTCTTGGAATATTTGCATCAACACATCATAGCTCTGGTGCGTTACATTGCCAACATGGTGTGCAACATGGTCAAACTTTGCCCTGCACATCCCTCACTTTTTCCCACCTCCTTAGGAAGCTGCTGTTGGAATGAAGAGATGTAGCTATGCTATGGGAGAGAGTGGGAGTAGAAACAGTGTGTGGTGTGTGGAGACTGCATTCTTTTCTTTATCCCTTTATCAAACGGATGGAAAAGCAAACAGATAATTTATGTGTAGAAGTCAGTAAGGATTCCTTGTCTGTGACTTATCGCAGGGCATGGGTTTGTTTACAGGGCAAACGTCCAGGCTAAGTTTGCTCCTTAGATCCTTGTCATCTCCCACCCTACTATGGCCTTGATAATCCATTTGTGGAACGAAGAGAATGGATTTGCTTTGTGTAGAGGGATTTTTTTTTAATATATGCATTTTCTGGATTATATATCTTTCTTGCAGAAAGCTTATGAAGACTCAACTTTTAACTTTTGTTTTTTTAAAGGAAGGATGCATGCAAGTACTGAATGAAAAGGAAGGAAAGGAAGGAAGGAAGGAAGGAAGGAAGGAAGGAAGGAAGGAAGGAAGGAAGGAAGGGGAAGGAAGGAAGAAGAGGAAAGGAGGACATGATTGTACCTAGGTATGGTGGAGGAGAAGATTAATTATAGATAATAAGGAAGATCATAGCCAGAGGTAGAGACATTAGAGAGAATCTAGAGTGAGCATGACCCTGAGCTGGATCCTTAAAGTGATAGGCCAGTGTGGGGGTTGTGGGGGTGGGGGGGAGTGCGGAGGGGATGCAGAAGACAGAGAGGCCTGGAGGGTAAAGAGTTAAAAAGTAGCCAAAAATAGCAGGCTTCTATGGGGAAGGAGCGCTAGGGTAAAGCAGTCCAGTTCATGGGATGGAGAGTTCAGGGTAGGGGCAGGGTACTCCAGCTACACCCTGTGACTGGTAGGGACTGAAGGATGCTGGGAGAACCGAGAGGCTGGCTCAGCTTTGATTTGTTCAATGAGTACCTTACTTAGCCCTTTGTCTCGGGTTTGAGACCTACCAGGTAGGTACAAGGTTGTAAGGACGTTACATACTGGTTTAGAGAGTTGACAAATACTCTCAAGTTAAACCAGCGGGCCTCTGGATAAAACTCTTGGTATAGAGAACAAGAGGAGTCATAGGACGTTGTAAAACCTCCACCAGTTTGCCAGCTTGGTCAAACTAATGTCACTGCTAGCTAGAGGTGGGTACTAGCTAGATTCAATAAATAATTAGAGGTGGAAAGGCCTTTTCAAAGCCTGTAGGAATAAGGATGTGCTTGCAGTTTGCCTATGTTTGACTAAGCCTGGAGTTGGGAGGATTTAAAGACATTATTTCCTTTCTGGTTTAATGGGTCCCGGAGTTTCTACTTTCTCACTGAAATGTCTCCCCCCCCCCCAATCCATCCTTTGTATTGCTTGAGCACTTACTTTTTCTTTCCATTGTTCACTTGTCTTTTAGATTCAAGCTGATTAAGTTGGATCTCCAGACTCTGTGTCTACTAAGCAAGGCCACAGGGCAACATGAACAAAGATAGCTCCAAATGTAACCCAACATAAAGTTAGAAAATTACTGAAAACATTATAATTCTTTGGCCCTTTTATTTGTAACTAAACTACACATGTCTCGAGTGTAGACTTTTCAGAATCATCACTGTTTTTTATTTATTTTGAGACAGGGTCTCACTGTGCAGCCTTGGCAGAGCTAAGACTCTCTATGTAGACTAGGCTAGCCTTGAGCTCATGGAGATCTGTCTGCCTCTGCCTCCTGAATGCTGGGAATAAAGGCTTATGGCACCACATCTAGCAATTTTTATTTTGTTACTACTTTTATGTGTGTATGGTACCCCTGTGTTTGTTTATATTTGCTTTTGGATACACTTGCACACCAATGTGTGTGTGTGCTGGCCAGAGAGTAGCATTTGGGATTCTTCTGTTGCCCCCCACCTTAGTTTTTTGAGATAGGGTCTCTCAGTGATGTTAGAGCTAACCCTCTTTGCTACACTGGTTGGCCAGTGCATTCTACAGATCTTTCTGTGTCTGCCACTCAGCACTTGGGTTACTCATGCATAGTGTTCAGTCTTCAACCGGAGTGTTAAGGATCTAAGCTCAAGCCCTCAAGTTTGCTACAGGAAGCATTTCCCTCATGGAGGCCTCTATTACCTACCCCTAAACCTCAATGTTGTAGGTGACGATCTTGTGATTCAGTGTCCAAAGGCTGGTGGACATCCCTGCAAAATCTTGAGAGACTTGACTGATAAATCAAATCTCAGCTGACTTGGACAAACTCATAACAACCAACAGAAGAATTTTATAGAATTCAATGTCTGGTTATAATAAGACAAATGCACTTTGGAAGATAGGGGAATATTCTAGACCTGATGCAAATAGTATGGTCTAATTTCGCCTTCAGGAATATTTGCTAGAACATGTTTTCAGTGTGATACTAACACATAAACATAACCAAATATAAATTTAATTGGAATTTCAGCACAATGAGGTCATTGCTATTTCCCACCACTATCGACTCTCTTTTATTATTATAAAGGAGTGTTCTCAGGGCGGAGCAAAATGAACCTGTGGTCCAAACTTTCTTTGGCTGATTACTTAAATTGCTCTGGAAAATCTCCTTTCAGGTTTTGTGTTTGTTTAGTCAGGTTCCTTACAATATATGTGTGACTAAAATCATTTTAACAGCCTTAATTGTATTACAAGGGCAATGGTTCTGTAGGTCTTGTGACAACACATTCTTCTCTTCTGTATGAGTTTATTTAATTTCTTTTCAGTGGTTGATATTTGAACCGCTTTCATTTACAGTAGATCCGGCTACACTGTTCATACAAGTGCCTAAGCAGGTTCAGGAGGGGTTAAAGAACACACTGCTGATATAAAAACTGCCACTCTGTTATGTAATCTGTACAACTTGGAGTTGAATCTGGGTTCTGGTGAGATTATCAAATAACTAGGGAATATGGTATTTGATTGGGACGTAATATAAAGAACTATATACAGTGCCAGACCTGTACATTTTGTTCCATGAACCTATTGTGATTTTTTTTTTACAAGAAGCAATTTCCACATCTTAAATGTCTAAATTATTTAATTTTTGTCGTTCTTGCTTGTCTTCGCTATTTTATGAAGAAGTACTGACAGTGAGTTGTGTCTAAAATATATCATTATATGAATTACAGATAAAGGGGAATGGAATTTGAGACATTAGTGAACATCCAGGGAAATACTACGAGGATCAGAAGTCTTGTTTAATTTACAAAGTATATAATGATCAAAAAAAAAATTTTTTTTTTTGAGACAAGGTCTCAATATGTAATCTTGGCTGGCCCAGAACTCACAGAGATCTGCTTGCTTTGCCTTGCCTCTCAAGAGTAGGGGTCAAAGATATACACCATTGCTCGCAGCTGCTTTTGCTTTTGTTGTTTGGAAGCACAGTTTCAAGTAGCTCAGTGTGGTCTTGAACTCCTGCTTGTCTCCCAGGCACTGGGGTGACAGCATGTACCTCCATATCTACCTGGGTTTTTGTTGCCACTGCCAGCCTCCTCCTCTCCTCTCCCTCCTCCTCCTCCTCTTCTTCCTCCTTTTCCTCTTCCTCCTCCTCCTTCTTCTCTTCTTCCTTCTTCTTCTTCCTCTTCCTCCTCCCCTTTTTCTTCTTGATACAGGATCCCATGTACCTCTGATTCTCCTGCTTTCACCTCCTGAGTGTTGGGGTTACAGGCCCGTACCCCACATTCAGGTCACTATTTACTTACTCGAGACAGGGGCTTCTGTATTCTAGGTTAGAGTCACACTGGCGTATAACCAAGGGTGATCTTCTACTGAGGTTGTAAGCACATGTGTTTGCAGAGCTGCCAATTGAAACCAGGGCTTCACCCATGCCATGTAAACACTGTTCTGAGCTACAGTAGTCTTTTGTTTGTTTAGGTTTTGAGACAGAATCTCTCTACTTAGTTCAAGCTGGCCTCGAACTCACTACGCAGCCCAAGTCATCTTTGAAAACTTGTCAATATTGTTCAGCATTCCTCTGTAGCAAGATTGTAGGCATGTGTCACCAATCTTGGCTTATTTGAGTTAAGTCACTGATATTGAAAAGAATAAAATGAAAACCTAATTTTTTCTTTGTTTGCTTGCTTTTGTTGCTGTTTGAGATGAGGTCTCAAACTGTAGACTATATGTAACCTCCAGTTCGCATCAATTCTCCTGCTTTAAGAGTCCATGTTATAGGTATGGGCCAACATGTTTGGTGTAAATCTAGGTTTCTACGTTGCTGCAAAGCATGGAAACAAAAACTCTCCTTCTAAATCATTTTTCAGGGCTGGGGAGATGCTCAACAATCCTTGAAAGTCAATGTAAAGGTGGAAGGAGAGAGAACTCATCTCACAAAGTTTTCCTCTGACTCAAAACATGCACCAGGGCGCATCTGCCCACAACTGGGCACATACGCATACAATAATACATGCATTCATACATACACCTTAAAGATTCAGTTGAAACAGTTTTTTGAAGAATGTGTCTGTTGAAGGAGGGGCTTTGGATTTTTATCCATTTAGTTATAGCAAATGTTTGCTCTGCATGTGGCTCATGGATATAATTTTAGCACTTGGAGGCTGAGACAGGAGGACCACTGGGTGTTTGAGGACAACCTGATGTACATACTGAATGGTAGGCCAACCCAGGTTACAGAGAGAGTCTGTCTCAAAAATTTTATACACACACACACACACACACACACACACACACACAGAGTATTCAATGCAGGCCCTGCTGGGGTGGTAGGTCCTGAGCCTGCAGAGTGCCGGACTAGAGAATTAACTGTCAAAGCCAAGTCACACTTGGTCACACTTAGTCACACTTAGTCACACTTTGGAGGATCCCTCTTCACTTTGCTATTCTCTAAGCAGAGGAAATCTGATCAACAGAAAGCATAATGGAAAAAAAAACATCGAGTAAAGGGCAGAGAAGAGCTGAAAGAAAGGGGAAGAGGCCGTGGCCCTTCTTGACTTGTTAACTAGGGTCAGAAAGGGGATTTCCTGTACCCTAAGTGGGTTTCAATAGGTTTGGCGAAAGGAATATGTTTAGTGATTCACCTCGCTTTCTCAGTACTGAGGCTCAGCCTGGTCCATTGTAATTTCCTCTTCATGTATTATGTAGTGACTAATGGAAGGGCTAGGTCACCAACCAATGTTTTACTCCAATTCAAAGCTATAGGATTTCAATTGGCCTTAGCGTGTTGGGCAATAGGAGGTTTGAATCTTCTCTTATCAAATGAGCGGGTCTCTTAGCAGTTATGAAGGGACTTCCCTTGGGACGTGTTACAACAGAGTACAGTGGCCATAGAAATTTGAGGTTAGTTTCCTGTTTTGCTCTGCTATATCTTGGGGTGGCTCTAAAAACCTTCCTTACTTGTGACAGATGAAAATGCTCACAGAGTTCATTAATTATCACTAAGAATTCACTGAAGATAATCGGTCAAGCTGTATCAGATGTTCAGATGAAAGGATAGGTGGTTTCTGATAACACAAATGTAAATTCTAGGTCTGTAGGTTAAGCTTGCTAAAGGGCCCACCCCCCAGCTGCTTACTTACACTGGGGTCTCCCCTGCTCAGAGGCTCTTCCCCAACACCAGCATTCCAAGTCCCAACGAAGTGCCCAAACTCACAGAGGCAAAACTTTGTTAAAGATTTATACACGTACATCCGCAGGGTTTTAGGATTTGTGACCAGCTTTGTAGACACAGTAACACAAATCAAGGCATCTTTAACACCTGGAAAACACTGCCCACGTGGCTGTTGGCATCAAAATCCCACACAAAATTAAAAATTATTTTCCAAGATGCGCACCCTGTGCTCAAATTGATATTTTAATAACTTGATTAAAAAATTTCCCCAAAGTCTATTAAGAGTCAGGAAACAGTCTGTGGTGGAGGTGAGGATGTGTTTTTGCAACGGAAACTTTTAGCCCCCATGAACAGAGCAGCCAAAAACCCTCATTTACATGTTTTCCCTCCATTCTCCCTTAGTACAGTGAAAAATGAAAACCCGTGTGGAAGAGTATGTTTGCTTACTTCTCTCCGCCCCCCATGCATGCGTGTGTGTGTGTGTGTGTGTGTGTGTGTGTGTGCCCGCGCGCGCGAGCGCACACACACACACACACACACACACACACACACGAGCCAAATGGACTCACATGATCCCATTTTCAAATTGTCTTTTATTTCCCACTCCGGAGTAAATTCGATCATTCACTATCAGAGACATCACTATTCATAAACTTTAAAAAAAAAAAAAAAAAATCAAAGCCAGGCACGGTGGTACTCTTCTGTAATCCCAGCATTTGGAAGGCTGAGTCAGAACTGCCCTAAAATTGAGGCCAGTCTAAACCTACACGGCGAACTGCAGGTCAGCTAGACCTACATAACAAAATCACCTGTCTAAAATAAATAAATGCAGTCGCCGTTAAGTGGGGTGTGCTGGGTAACAGTGGGGAGAAAATATTTTCATTAAAAAGAACCAATAGCCGGGCAGGGTGGCTTCCGCCCGACTGGCAGACGCAAGCCCAGCTCTGTGAGTTTGAGGCCAGCCTCATCTACATAGTGATCTCCAGGCCAGAGAGGGCCAACAGAAATCAATTAAAAAAAAAAACAAAAAAAACAAAAAAAAACCACGAAAAGGAACAACAACAAAATCCACAAACAAAACTTAGTAACTCGTGATGGTGGTGGTGGTGGTGGAAGTATGGTTTGCCCTTTCTTAACTAAAAAGTGAGTCTGATAGCCTCTTGGCCAGCTCACTGCAGACTCTGGTATGAAAAAACCCCGAAGGGCCGGGTTGCTGTCCAAGCCGTGGAACTCCATTCCCCGGTGCTGAGCTCCAGCGTGCGGGCCTCGATCGCTGCGAGTCCCTGGAGGTCCTTTCCCTTCCTGGCTGACATCCAGGTCCCCCAGGGTCTGTGTCCTCCTAAGTACACCGCGGAGCAGGGCCGGCCGACTCAGGCTCGCCGCCACCAGGTCGTGGCAAAAAAAAAAAAAAAAAAAAAAAAAAAAAAAAAAAAAAAAAAAAAAAAAAAAATCTTTTCCCTCCTCTGGGCCCCAGAAGCCAGGCCGCCTCCCTCCTCCCTCCCTGCTGCCTGGCGGGGCCCTTTCCCAGCCCGGGATCAGCAGCGGCCGCGGCGGCAGCGACGGCAGGAAGCGAAGCCCTTGTTGATGCTGTTCCGTGGCGGCGCCTGTCCGCCCTCCGCTGGCCGCCAGGCTCTTCCGGGCTCCCGGACCTCCCCCCCTCCGCGCGTGCGCAGTGCCCCACGAGGGGGCGGGGCTCAGATTCCTGTCAGCGGCGGCGGCGGTGGCGGCGGCCGTCAGTGTGCGCCGAGGAGAAGCCCGAAACGGACCCGTTTGGCTCTCCCTCTTCCCCTTCCCCCGGTCCGAAGCTTCTTCTCGCTGGACTCACCGGGAGTCAATTCTCCACTCCGCAGAGCTGTTCCCTGCCACTCCGCCGCCCTCCTCGTCGCTCGGCCGGGTGGGAAGTGACTGCCCTCGAGGAGGAGGAGGAGGAGGCAGCGGCTGCCGCCCTCGCCTCGCCGCCCCCGGTTCGGTGCCCGCGGATCCCGGAGAGGAGGTGCCGCCGCCACCGCCGCTCCCCCCCTCCCGCTGCCCTCGGGCCGGGCTGGGTCGAGCTGCGATGCCCTCGGACTTCATCTCATTGCTCAGCGCGGACCTAGACCTGGAATCGCCCAAGTCCCTGTACTCGCGAGGTGAGTCAGATGGGGGGTGGGGGGTGGGGCGTGGGGGCGGGGAGCGCGAGCGCGCGGAGTCCCGGGGTGGGGTGTGGGGTGTCCCCCGTCGGGGCCGGGGTCGGGCAGACTTGCCCCTCACGAGAGTCCTGGGCTGGCCGCGGAGGGCCAGGGGTGATCCGGGAGCTGCCGAGCGGCGCCCCCCTCCCCGGCGCAGCGCGGCGCGGCACGGCGGGGGGCTCAGGGTCCCCGCGTCCCCCGGAGTCCTCTGCGGTCCCGGAGGTTCGCAACCTGCCGGTCGGAGGGTCCGGACTCCACCACACTCGGCAGATTGCCGGCCCAGTCCTCCCCCGGCTCGGGAATCACCCCACTGGTCCCGCTGCTGGGGACACCGGGGAAGGGGGGGGAATCGGGGCGCCGCGGTTCGTGTCCCCCGGACTCTCCTTCTTGGCAAAGTTGCCCCACGCCGGGCTGCGTGGCCCCAAGGGGCTTCGGAGCTCAGGGTCACCATTTTTTTTCTCCCTCTGGTCTTGTTTGTGCGCGGTCGTCCTACCCCCCCCTCCTTTCCCCGGCCTAGTCCACTCCCTCCCCATGTCGGGACGGCCCCCCTCGGCCAGGCGTTCTTCCTTTCCTCGTCATCTTCTTGCCTGGAAAAGGCCCCAATCTTCTTCTTTCTCTCTTTCCACCTCCGTGACATTCTAATTACTTCTCCTCTTTTACAAAGATAGGGATGCCCTCCTTGGAGTACTTGTAGTCCTCTCCCTGGAGTACCAGGCTCGGGCACAGTCCTGCCCTTTGAGAAAAATTCTCTTCTTTGCTGTTCAAGGGCTTCGTGCAGAGAGGAGGCAATGAACAGAAAATCCCATTTAAAACTACTTTGGCTAAGGCCTTCAGGGGATTCCCAGCATCTAAAACATTAATACTTGAGGTGATCTCTGCTGGGGTTAAATTCCTACACTGGACACCACAAGAATGTGTCGGAACAGGTTCCCTTTGCAAGGGGTATCAAGTCAAAAATACCCCCATCTGTATTCATCGTTATTTCTTATACCAGTGGAAGGAGGCAAAAGACAGTTCTTTTATATTTTTTAAAAAATATACCATGATGAACCCTTTTCCCAAGAAATCCAGCATTTCTCCTATTTTTTTTTTTTTTTTTTTTTTTTTGGTTTTACAAACCCACCAGAAAATTTCACCTCGTCGGGGTAGAGAAGGACTAAAGCCTGGTGTTAACGTATTTATATGAAGTGAATCAGAGGGATATGGTTTGCCCTGGAAGGTGCTAGACTTTATAGACTACAGGCCATTGTCTGTTGTTTTGATGAATTTAGTTGGCAGTCACTATCCTGTAGGATGTTTTTCAGGTATTACCTGAAGTAGCTTAGAAATGTTGTAGTTTGAAGTGTCAGAAAGAAGAGAAAATATCAAGAGATGATCCTTAGAATAGGGCTAATGCACAATTGGATGCTAAAAATAGTCAAGGCAGTAATACCATTTGGGCAGTAATCATCAGATAATTTTCCATGAAACAAATGCTTTATCAAAATCTAAGTTTAGCTTTAGAGACCAGTGTAGAAGCAACCCAATCTTCCTTTTGCAGACTAAACTAATATGGGCTTAGGCTCTTAAAAATACATAATAGTTATGTAAGAGATGTATGCTATCCTTGGCATTTTTTTTCTCATTCAGCATAAAAAGTACTTAATGCTTTTTGTGTTTTTCAGATTCTCTGAAGTTACACCCATCACAGACTTTTCATAGAGCTGGACTATTGGAAGGTCAGCAAAGTGCCATGTTACAGCATAGTGTGTCAGTGTGCAAAGGCTTTCTCTGAGATGGAGTTGAAGTGGGAAAGTGGGAAACTTTGCAGACTCACACAATGTAGTTTTTTTACTAAGAAGCCTGATCCTTCTTTTAGAGCAGCTAAATGTTTCAGTGGATTTCATTGCTGTGCTTGAATTGCTTGTAGGCCGTTGTATCTGCTTTGAGAGGCCTTGGGAAAATCCCTTAGGATAATTTAAAATTATGTGTTGGGTGTTCTACTTTAGTATTTCAGTTAAACTGTTCTTAAACACAAACTAAATTTGCAAAGATTTAAACATAAAGACGACAAATTAATAAATACAACAGTGACACCAAACACATACTTAGTTGAAAATTCCAAACAGAAAACTTTTGGATGTTGTAAATTTCAAAATGATATATAATCTATTTAGCAATTATTGACATTATTTCTGTTTCATTATCTGCAAGGATAAGAAAAGCTACATAATAGGAATGATGCTTAGGGGGGAAGAAAAGGCCCCAAGACAGTTCTGGGAAGGTTTATAGGATATGTACCTTAAACAGTTGACAATTACTTTAAAAAAAAAAAAATGTCTTCTTTGTTGTAGTAAATATTTTAACCCTGCATTGTTTGGATAGATTTATTTTTTAGACTTTACACTTACCTTCTTTGAATTTTAGGGTCTTGGTATTAGATATCAATTAGATATCAAATATTAATTTAATTTTTCCATTGTACAGAGCTGAGAAACAAGCTTGAAAGTAAGAGGCGTGGGGGGAAAGTTCAACCTCAGCAGAAACAATGCTTTCTGTGTTTTAGTCAGTACTCTTTTCCCAAAGCCAAGTGCTACTATGAAGTATATATATCCAGTAACATAACAAGTATTTTATGATCTCTTTGAAAAAGGCTTTAAATATTTTCATAGGACTTCAATATAGCTTTTTTTCTCCCTTAGAGGTAGGTAGACTTGTAGATACAGTGGAGGAAGTGGGTGTTGTAATTCAGCTTAGGTTTGAATACCAGTTTAGCAACTTCTTCAGCGCTGTGACCTGGGGCAAGTGATTTTACTATTCTAAACTTTATTATTCTTTCTACAAAAGTAGGTATCTCCTTAATTAGCTAATATGTATTAAAATACCTAGTTACAGTATTTGGCTTCGTTTACTTATTATTATATTATTGGGCAATACTAGGGATCTATTTATTGACTTATTTTTAGTTTTTGAGACTTAGTCTTACTATGTAGATCTGGCCTGGAACTCCCTATTGTCTGGAACTTAGATCTGCCTGCTTCTTCTTTGAGTGCTGAGATTTAGGGTGTGCCACAATGTCCAGCAGTACTGGGGATTTAACCTGGGGCTTCAAGAATGGGGCAAGTGTTCTATCACTGAGCCTTAGCAGGGATCATAATCAGAGATTATCAGGAAGGAGAGAGATACTGAAAGTGTGTTACTTAGTTAAGAATGTAAGAAGGTATTTTATAAATGTTAGGGCTTTCGTTTTGTTGTTGTTTTGAGGTTTATTTTTGGGTGTGTGAGTGTTTTGCTGACCTATAGGTCTGTGTAGCATGTGTGCACCTTAAGCCCACAGAGCCCAGAAAGATCTGTGTTGGATCCTCAAAGACTGAAGTTACAGATGGTTATGAGCTGTCGTATGTGCTGGGAATCAGGTTTATGTCCTCTAGAAGAGCAGCCAGTGCTCTTTACTGCTGAGCCATCTCTCCACTCCCCTAAAAGTTATTATTATTTTTTTAACCTTAGCATCAACTATATTGTTTTAACAATATGATTTAGAACATATAAAATGTTCTCAAATATTTACTGGTTATATTTGTACTTATAAAAAGAGAGAACGCATGTGAGCGTGTGGGTATTAGTGTGAAAATACTTTTGTTTTTCAAGACTGGTATTTTTGTTGTTGTTTGTGTGGTTTTTGTTTTGTTTTGTTTGAGACAGTTTTACTATGTAGCCCTGTCTGTCCTAGAACTCTGTAGACCAGGCTGGCCTCAAACTCATAGAGATCCACCTGCCTCTGTCTCCCAAGTGCTGGATTAAAGGCATGTAGAAGTGTTTCTTAATGAAGAAGATTTTTAGGTTTTATTCTTATTGTTTATGATGATATGAGACCATGTGTCTTCACTGTCCTATCTTTTCTGGTCAACAAACCTGGGGAGTATCATAATCAGAAAGATTATAAGGCAGGATAAAAGTAGGAAAAATGTGTTAATTATTTAAGGAGGTAGGCTTTTTTTGTTGGTTTTGTTTTTAAGACAGGTTTCTCAGTGTAGGCCTAGCTGTTTTAGAATTAGTAGACCAGGCTGACCTTGAACTCACAGAGAGTTCTCTGCCTCCCAAATGCTGGGGTTAAAGGCATGCGCCACTGCTGCTGCATGACCACTGTCCAACTTTAAGGAGGTATTTTTAATGAATTTATAGAAATATAACCATTTAATATGCATATTACATGCTTGTGCCTATATGTTAATTTTTAACTTCATTTGATAAAATGTCTTAAAATGATCACCCTTTTACGGATATTTAATTACCAGCCATATATATGTATGTATGTATGTGTGTATATATATATATATATATATGTATATATATTGGATTTTTGACTCACTACATCATGAATTTGAAACAAATATTTTGAAACAATATTTAACATTTATATTGCCCATTGTTAACTTTAACTTTTAATTTAGAAATTTTACATTTCTTTGTGTATATACACGTACACATATAACATGCATTGCCATGGAGGTCAGAGGGCAATTGTAGGTAGTTCTATCCACCACATGAAATTTTAATTCAAGTAATCTGGCCTTGTGGTAGGTGCCTTTACCTATAGAGCTATCTTGGCCTGTGAGAAATACATCATAAATAATATATAAAAGCAGAGACAATAAAATGCTGAGTCTTTGCATACCCATCACCGAGCTTTAACAGTTTTCAGTGTCTTCTTTTTACCTCTGTTTCCCAAACATTACTTTAAAATAAATGCTAAATATTGTAATCATTTCACACATAAACACTTTTATATTATGGTGAGTTCTCTTTTTTAAAAGATTTTGTTTATTACTAACGTAAAAGATAATACTTACTGTGCATGAGTGTCTTGCTTGCATGTTATGTCTCCACACCATATGAGTGTAGTACTCTCATAGGCTAGATAAGGGCGGCATGTGGGAGCTGAGAATCCAACCCAGTCCTCTGCAAGAATACCAAGTGCTCTTATCTTCAGAGCCATCTCTCCAACTCCAAGATTTTATTTATTTTTTAAAATATTTTTACTTAAGTGTATATGAGTAAGCAGATGTACTTGTGGGTACCTAAGGATACCAGAAGAGGGCATCAAATGTCCTGAAGCTAGAGTTAGAAGTAATTGTGAGCCATGTGATGTACATGTGTTCTAGGGTACAAATTCTGCTCCTTTAGAAGAACAGCCGGTACTTCAACTACTGAGCTGTCTCCAGCCTCATGGTGAATTGACTTTTCTTTTCCTTTCTTTTCTTTTCTCTTCTCATCTTCCCTATCTTTCACTTTTTTCTCCTTTCTCCTCTTCTTTCTTCCTTCCTCCTTCTTCCTTCTTCTTTCTTCCTTCTCCTCTTTCTCATCTTCCTCCTCCTCCTTTTCTTCTATTTTTGTTTCTTTAAGATAGGGTTTTACCGTGTAGTCTTGACTGGCCTGAAAATCACTCTGTAGACCAGGCTGGCTTTGAACTCAAGAGACTGGCCTGCTTCTGCCTCCTGAGTGCTGGCCTTAAAGGCATATTCTACCAGCCCTAGCTTCTTGTATTAATGTTTTTTATTTTGTTTTGTTTTGGTTTTGGTTTTTCCAGAGTTTCTCTGTATAGCCTTGGCTGTCCAGGAACAGAGTTCTAAGGCTTGCCTCAAAAACACAGAGATCTGCCTACCTCTGCCTCTGGAATGCTTAAAGATGTGAGCTGCCACTACTCAGCTTTGAATTAATTTTTGAAGTACTCTGTTTTATTCTAAGAAGTGTATATTCTAGTTCATTTCTTCATTCTTTCCATTCTCTTTTGCTATCTTTGCAAGATGGAATATATTAGGAGGCTGTTGTTTCTGGTGTATAAGTATCTTGTAATCTGCACTAAAATTGCAGTCCAAGAAGGTAAGATAAGGTGGATGAGGCAGGAAGGTTGCAGAGATGGAAACAAAGCTAATGAGTTCCAGGCTACAGATTGTGAAATTACATTTAAAAATTTACAGTGGGAAAAATTATTGAACATAATCTCTGCAGAGTGCTATATGTTAAGAGCTTGACACTGAATTCTTTTAAAACATTTACTTATTTTATATTGTGTAGCCATGTGTTCCATAGTACCTATGTGGGGTTCCAAGAACAGTTTTCATAAATCAGTTCTTACTCTCTACCATGTGATTCTCAGGAGTCACACTCAAGTTGACAGGTTTGGTGGCAAGTGCCTTTGCCTGCTAAGTCACCTTACTGACCCCATGATTCACTGAATCCTTTCTCTCTGTGTGTGCATGTATGTGAATGAATGCATGTGTGTATCTCTGTATAGAGCCCAGAAGTTCCTCAGTCTATCCCTACTATCCTGTTGAAAGTCACTGAACCTAAAATTCACGAATTTGGACTCTCTGGTGCTGGGATTATAGGCACAGGTAATTTTTTAAGTGGATGCTGGGTCTTTGAACTTAGGTCTTTATGCTTACATAAATAGCACTTTTTAATTTTTATTTTTATTTATTTATTTATTTATTTTTGGTTTTTCGAG
>NC_034609.1:30711471-30721261 GCF_900095145.1 Mus pahari
AAAAGAAAAGAAAAGAAAGTAAGAAAAGTAAAACAAAAATCATCTGAGGGGAATTGCACTAGACTTTCTATACTGAAAAACATTTGTTTTGATATGTCTGAGACATTGTCTCAAAATAAAAGTCTGAGAGAGAAGCTGGGAGTATAGCATTAGTACAGCATTTTCAAGGTTGTAGGTTCAGTGCTCTGTACAAACACCTAAGAAATTAAAGTAAACAGATTAAGAAAGAGGTGAAGGTGATGGCTCACACCTTTGATCCCAGCACTTGGGAGGCTGAGGCAAGAGGATCTCTGTAAGTTTGACGTCAGCTTGGTCTACAGAGTTCCAGGACAGCCAGGGCTATGGAGAGAAAAACCCTGTCTCAAGAAAGAAAAAAGAAAAAAAAAAAAAAAGCATGAGGTTGTCCTAGTTATATAGTAGAGGTTTAAAATATGATAGGAAATAATAGAATAAGAAAGGTAAGGATATATGCAAATTAGAAATCAGGCTTAGGAGTGAAAAGTAGCAAAAGAAATAAGCAGTAGCTATCTCCTGTAGACACATTTAGATATGGGAGATACTTAAAGCACTTGAGTGTTCTCTCTCATTCATTCTCTCTCTCTCTCTCTCTCTCTCTCTCTCTCTCTCTCTCTCTCTCTCTCTCTAATTTTATTATTTTCTCTGTGTATGAAGTGTGATGTGGATACATTGCTCACCATACTTGTGGAGACTGGGATACAACTTTCTGGAGTTGATGTTTTTTCCACCATGGGTTCCAGGGATGGAACTCACATCACCAAGCTGTTAGTCTTGCTGAGCCAGGGCACTTGCTATCTTTGGCAGTACTTTTACAGAATCATAGGGATCTGTTTCTGCTACTTCTGATTTTTGTTAGTACGTGTCAGAGACAAAATGAAATTGAGAAGAGATGGGCAACAGAATAGAAGCCTCAGAAATTAGTTCTTTCTCTTGCTGGGTCTTTTGTTTGTTTGTTTCCTGAACTTCCTGGTTCTCTTAACTATATTAGAATATTTCAGTTCTAATGCTAGTGTGGCCCTGAGAACCTACCTGGGAAATCACAGCGGTTTTCTTCACTACAGACATTTCTTTGGAGTTAC
This sequence comes from Mus pahari, assembly GCF_900095145.1. Lineage (NCBI taxonomy): Eukaryota > Metazoa > Chordata > Mammalia > Rodentia > Muridae > Mus > Mus pahari. The sequence continues at coordinate 30,712,569 of NC_034609.1, forward strand.
GTTTCTTCTCCTTTTCATAAAGGTAAAACAGCATGAAGGGTTTTGTTTGAAGCAGTATGTCTTATAGTCCAGGTTTGCTTTGAACTTGTTATGTAGTTGAGGATGACTTTGAACTAACTGATTTTCTGTTTCTACCTCCCAAGTCCTGGGGTTATAGGCCTATGCCCCCCCCCATACCCACTTTTATGTGATGCTGGGGAACAAACTCAGGCCCCTGTGTAAGCTAAGCACACATTGCACTGACTGGCCTAAATTTTCAGAACAGAATATGAGTTCTTTGGCTCTGTACATGTGTACTTACAAGTATTTTGCTTAACTGTATGTAGAAAATTCTGATTTTTGAATAAAATAAAAACTTGATTAATAGTCAGATATACTAAATTCTACAGGACTAGTTAGGATGTTAAACATTAAAATGCTTTTTAACAATATGAAAAAACAAGTTTTTTTGGTATAGTCTCTACCTGTCTGTCTATGTATCGATCTGTCTATTTTGAGACAGGGTCTCTATATATCCCTGGCTGTCTTGGTACTCACTAGTCTTGCCTTGAATTCAGATCTAACTGCCTCTGCCTCCCAAGTGCTGGAATTAAAGGCATGTACTACCATGCCTGTCCATAGAGGCTTTATTACACAAGTGTTTGTTTTAAAGTTTCATTACAGTCAACTCTATAAATTAATAAGATAGGACATGTTTAAATGTGCCCTGTGGCAGTGGCTGTAAACCAAATGTAGGCTTAAGCTAACAAGTTGCTGTTCTGTACAATGGGATAGTGATGAGAAGTCTTGGAACATGTTGTTTCTATTTACCTTAACTAATTATGTATATATGTGGGCAGGTGTGCCATGGAGTACATGTGAGGAAGTAAGACAGTGACCTGAAGAAACTTACTTGATAGTTTGTGTTGCTCCATATTGAACCAAAGTCCTCATGTTTGCATGCTCAGCCACCACTGAGATGCACCCTAGGAATTAATCCCTTTAAAAATAAAATAAGGGGCTGGAGAGATGGCTCATTGTTTAAGAGCACTGACTGTCCTTCATGAGTTCAAATCCCAGCAACCACATGGTGGCTCACAACCATCCCTAATGAGATCTGACACCCTCTTCTGGTGTGTCTGAAGACAGCAACAGTGTACTTAGATATAATAATAAAATAAAATCTTAATAAAATAAAATAAAATGAGCCAGGCAGTGGTGGCACACACCTTTTATCCCAGCACTTGGGAGGCAGAGGCAGGCAAATTTCTGTGTTTGAGGCCAGCCTGGTCTACAGATTGAGTTCCAGGACAGTCAGGACTATACAGAGAAACTCTGTCTTAAAAAAAAGAAAAAGGGGACTGGTGAGATGGCTCAGTGGGTAAGAGCACCCGACTGCTCTTCTGAAGGTCTGGAGTTCAAATCCCAGCAACCACATGGTGGCTCATAACCATGTGTAACAAGATCTGATGCCCTCTTCTGGAGTGTCTGAAAACAACTACAGTGTACTTACATATAATAAATAAATAAATAAATCTTTTCAAAAAAAAAAAAAAAGAAAGAAAAAGAAAAAGGAAGAAAGAAAAAAACAATAACAAAAATTTTTAAAATAAATAAATAAAATGAAGCAAGCATTTATCGATACAGAATAAGTAAAGTCTGACTACTTTGTTTCATTGGTTATATATATAGTAAGGCAGCAAAATCCTACTTGTACTAGTCAGTGTACTTTTTATTTAGGGACACGCTGACTTTAGTACTAATAAACTACTTGTATTTAAGGGCATACTGATTCTAATAGTTATTTATAAATATTGCTAAGCATAAATGTTTTAACACAAAAATAGCCAACAAAGTATATAAATTGTCTAATATATACATGTGAGATGTTCTACATCATTAGCATTGGGAAATAATGAAAATTACCAGAAACAACTTTCACTTCCAAGGATGGCTGTGATCAAAAAGATGAGCCAAGCATTGTGGTAAATACTTGTAGTCCCAGTTACACAGGTAACTGAGGTCGGACAACCCCTTGAGCCCAGGAGTTTAAGCTTGGATAACATGGTAAGACCTTGTCTCAAAGAAACAGAAAAGGACAACAACAACAAAAGATTCATTTGGAGGTGTATACACTACTGGTGGGAGTATAAAATTAAGAAGCTACCATTGTAAAGAATCTGGCTATTTCCTCAAAAAGTTAAGTATGCTGGAGAGGTGGCTCAGTGATTAAGAGCAATCACTGGCTGCTCTTTCAGAAGACTTGGTTTGTTTCCCAACACCCACATGGCAGCTCACTAACATCTGTAACTCCAGTTAAGGGCATTTGACACCCTCTTCTGACCTCCAAGGGCACCAAGCACACATGTAGAGCAGACATACATGTAGGCAAAACATTTGTACATGTGAAATAAGAACAAATCTTTTTGTTGTTTTGTTTCTTTTTTTTTTTAAGATTTATTTATTTATTATTATATGTAAGTACACTGTAGCTGTCTTCAGACACTCCAGAAAAGGGCATCAGATCTCATTACGGATGGTTGTGAGCCACCATGTGGTTGCTGGGATTTGAACTCAGGACCTTCAGAAGAGCAGTCAGTGATCTTAACCACTGAGCCATCTCACCAGCCCTTGTTTCAGGTTTTTAAGACAGGGTTTCTCTGTGTAATTCTGGCTGACCTGGAACTTGTTTTGTAGACCAGGACAGGAGAGAAGTACAAAGAATCAGGAAATTGAATAGAAACATATAGCAGAGGGGGATGGAGAGCTGGGGGTAGCCATTAGAAAATTCCAGATTCCGGGGAAGTGAGAAGCTCCCAGGAGCCAATGGTGATGACTAGTTGAAATACCCAACAAAGGGGAGATAGAACCTGTAGAGACCACCTTCAGTAGATAGGCAGGGCCCCTAGTAGAGGGGTGGAGCACCTATGCATCTCAACATTTTTAACCCAGAAATGTTCCTGTCCAAAGGAAAGACAGGGACAAAAAAATGGAACAGAGACCAAAGATAGGCCCTCCAGAGACCAAAGATAGGCCCTCCAGAGACCACCCCACCTAGAGATCCATCCCATCTGCAGACACCAAACCTCCACACTGTTGCTGATGCCAAGAAGTACTTGCTGACAGGAGCCTGATATGACTCTTCCCTGAGAGGTTCTACCAGCACCTGACAGATGCAGATAATTAAAGCCAACCATCAGACTGAGCCTGAGGACCCCAATGGAAGATCTAGGGGAAGGACTGAAGGAGCTGAAGGGGATTGCAACCCCATAAGAAGAACTAACTGGACCACCCAGAGCTCCCAGGGACTAAACCACCAACCAGAGTATACATGGAGATAGCCAGGACTCCAGATGTAGCAGAGGTTGCCTTATCTGACATCAGTGGGAGGGGAGAGAGTCTTGATGCCCCAACGTGGGGGATGCTAGAGGGGTGAGGCAGGAGTGGGTGAATGAGTGGAAGAGCACTTTCATAGAGGCAAAGGGAAGTGGGGAAGGGGCATGGGATGGGGGAATTGGTGGAGGGGTAACTGGGAAGGGGGATATCATTTGAAATGTAGACAAATAAAATGACTACTACTAAGATAATCCCCCCAAATAATAAATAGGTGAATTTTTTATAGTATTTGAATTATATCACTGCATACATACATGTATAACGTGTATAGGAAAAGTTAAAATAATATGATCAAAACAATAGGATTTATATACTATTTTATAGAAGGCTAACTCTAATAATAAAATACTAATTGTGGAACATAAATTACCTTGACTGTGGAAATGTAGACTGATACAGCTGCTATGTACAACAGGCAGTTCAACTGGTTAAGCATAATTTCAGATAGTCTATTCTACTTGTGGTTACACATGAGAACAGAAATTTAAAGTAAATACTTTTATACTCACAACAATTTTTACAATAGTTAAAAGATGAAAAGGATGGGTATGTAGCTCAGTGGCCTGCCAAGCATAAACCCTTAGTTCATTCACTCACACAGAAGGCCTGGCAGGGTAGCACATGCCTGTAATCTCAGTAGACTAGAAAATTAATGTGAGTTTGAAGCCAATCTGTACTACATAGTGAGACTGGCTCAAAATTAAAAATAAAGATGAAAACAACTGATATGTGTGAGTACGTGTAATGGCTAAACAAAGTATGTTCCATGTGAGAATAGTCAAGAAAGAAAATTTTGATTCTTCCCACACTGAAAGCATAGAAAGTAAGCCAGTAATGCTATATGCCTATAAACCCAGCACTTAGGAGGTGGACACAGGAAGAGGATCAGAAATTCAAGGTCAGCTTTGGCTACATAGTAAATTAGAGATAGGCTGGGCTACATGAGATCTTGCCCTAGAAAACCAAAATAAACAAACAAACAACATATAAAGTAAAACAAGCTAAACAAAAAGAGACAAAGTATGGCTAAAAGTTTTTGTTTTTTGTTTTTTGTTTTGTTTTGGTTTTTTGTATATTACTGTGAGTTACTTAATGCCATTGAATTGTGTACTTAAAAATGGCTAAGATAAACCAGGCAGTGGTGGCGCACGCCCTTAATCCCAGAACATGGGAGGCAGAGGCAGGCCGATTTCTGAGTTTGAGGCCAGTCTGGTCTACAGAGTGAGTTCCAGGACAGCCAGGGCTACACAGAAAAACCCTGTCTCGAAGAAACAAAAAAAAAAAAAAAAAACAAAAAATAGCTAAGATAGTATAAACTTAATACATATTTTACCATAAAATATGTTTATAATTTTTAAGCTTTAAGTGAGACATACTGGTTCTCTCTTTTTTTCTTTTCTTTCTTTCTTTTTTCTTTCTTTTTTTTGAGACTGAGTTTCAAGTAGTTCAGGCTGATCTCAAAATCACTATTTATGAGGATGACTTTAAGCTTTTGATCCTCCTAACTCTTGCCTCCTCACTTCTGGGATTGTAGGCATGAGCCTTGGTTACTATACTACATACTTAATAATCAGAACTAAAATTTGAGAAGCCAGAGAGATGACTTAATGAAAAATTTATGAGTAGGTATATTAGCCTCACTTAAATAGGATAAAGTAATGTTTTCACTATTGTATGTTTGATTCATTTTGTTGATTTGTAGAAAGCAAATGTTTATATTTAATAATCGCAGGAGGATTGCGGTTGTCTAATAAATGTCACAGAATTGTGGCAGTGAGCCAGAAAGAAGAAAATCTACGTTAGTAAAGTGAGACATACTTTTGTAGCTATGGAAACCTCAAGCTCTACTGACTCTCACAAAGGTGTTCTTGTGCTTGTATTTATATCATTAATTAGACATTGATGTGGTTAATGAGGACTTTGGATAATTGTTAAATTAAATTGAGCTATAATTATATTCATGGAAGGTCTTGGTTAAAGGGCACTGTTGAGTGGTTTAATGCTTGTTTTATATGAACAGTAACATTTTTGTTTAATTTATATGAGATCATTTTATATGAGGATTTATATGAATTTTTGTGTTTTTCAGAGACAGGGCCTCACTTTTAGGTCAGGCTGATCCTTTTAACTCATGGTCCTCCTGCTTTAGTCCCTGAGTGCTAAGATTACAAGCTGTGCTACTATGGCTGATATATCTTTTTTTTTTTTTACATTGTGCTAATACCTATATATATTTTAAGTGTATGTATTTTGCTTTGAGCATTGCAAAGAAAAGTTGACTCTATTTAAAGGAAATATAATATTGGGGGGGTAAGTTATTTTGAGTTAATATATTTAACAGAAAAGCCTTTCAAAAATTAAAGCTTATTTTTTTAGGTTATAACAAAATTAAGCTCTTTTTTGATGATTCCCTTTTTTTTTTTAATGTGCACTGCTATTTTATTTGCATGTATGTTTATGTGGGAGTATTGGATCTCCTGAAACTGGACAATTGTTACAGATAATTGTGAGTTGCCATGTAGGTTCTGGGAATAGAACCAGGGTCTTCTGGAAGAGTAGCCAGTGCTCATAACCTGAGCCATCTCTCCAGCCCCCAAATTAAAGTTTTAAATGCTGTTATGTGTATGCTTGGAATTGAACCTAAAACCTTAGATGTGCTAGGCAAATGCTTCTACCACTTCTCAGCCCCAAGAAATTTTTGTGTAGGGGGCAGAATATTGCTAGGAATTGAACTTAGGACTTCTTGTTTGTTTCTATTTCTTGTACTCTGGGCTGCATTTAGTGCCTTGTGCCTGCTAAACAGGCTGTCTATCACTGAGCTATAGCCCCATCCCTGTTTTGTGTTTTGGAGACTGTCTTCCTGCTTCAGCTTCTTAAGTTTTGCATTTTGTTTTATTGCAGAAAGACTACTTTGAAAATTATAAAGTATAAAAACTAGAAGAGACAGTATGTAATCCTCTCACACAGAAATAACCATTGTTAATATTTTTATGTGATAGGTCACTTTTACCTTTATTTCTGCTCATTGATGGCTGTATTCTGATTTAGTCTCAAATAACTGAATTCTCTTTTTGTCATTTTTTTATTGGTTATTTTATTTATTTACATTTTAAATGTTATTCCAGTTTTCCCTCCACAGACCCCCTATTCCCTACTCCCTACCCCCCGCCTCTATGAGGGTGCTTCCCCACCCACCACCCACTCCTGCCTCACCGTGGCCCTAGCATTCCCCTACACTGGGGCATCAAGCCTTCACAGGACCAAGGGCCTCTTCTCCCATTGATGCCATGTAACGCAATCCTCTGCTACATATGCAACTGGTGCCATGGGTCCCTCCATGTGTACTCTTTAGTTGGTAGTTTAGTCCTTGGAAGCTCTAGGGAGTCAGGTTGGTTGATATTGTTGTTCTTCCTATGGGGTTGCAAACCCCTTCAGCTCCTTCAGTCCTTCCTCTAACTCCTCCATTAGGGCCCTTGGGCTCACTCCAATGGTTGGCTGTGTGCATCTGCATCTGTATTGGTCAGGCTCTGGCAGAGCCTCTCAGGGGACAGCTATACCAGGCTCCTGTCAGCAAGCACTTCTTGGCATCAGTAATAGTGTCTGGGTTTGGTGTCTGCAGATGGGATGTATCCCTAGGTAGGGCAGTCTCTGGGTGGCCTTTTCCTTCAGTCTCTGCTCCATTCTTTATCCCTTCATTTCCTTTTGACAGGAGAAATTCTGGATTAATATTTTTGAGGTGGGTGGGTGGCCCCATCCCTCAAAATAACTAAATTCTAAAAGCTGGGGATTTTTCCTTCTTTGTACATTTGAACACCCTTTATGTTATAAATGAAGCATAATTTAACTGTATTTTTTACTAAAAGGAAGATATTTGTTACAGATCTTTAGATATGTTAGGCATGCTAGCATATACCTTTAATCCTAGCATTTGGGAGGCAGAAGCAGGCAGATCTCTGAGTTTGAGGCTAGCTTGGTCTATAAAGCAATTGTAGGCCAGCCAGAGCTGCATATTGAGACTTTGTTTCAATACAAAACCAAACAGTCTTTAGGCAATATGAAAATACTAAGGAAAAAGTAAAAAATCTCTTCTCAAATATATATAGAGAGAGACCAGGTTAAACTTGAACTTGTAGTGACTCTCCTGCCTCTGCCTCCCAAGTGCTGGGATAGTGGCTGAGCTCTGCTATGTCTAGCTAAATAGGACTTAAAAAAAAAAAAAAGATTTATTTTATATTTGATTACATGTGAGAAGTGGAGGTACATGAATGTGTGTACAGGTGTCACTGGGAGTCAGAAGGGGAAGTCAGATCCCCTGGGGCTGTAGTTAACATTGTTATGAGATGCCCAGCCTGGGTATTGGGAACTGAAAATGGTTCTCTGATAGAGCTGTACATGGTTCAGGTACTTTTAACAGAGTGGACATTTGATGTGGTCCAAATCTGTGTTTTTAATGACTATTTTATCATGATATGATTTGAGTCATTATTTACCACTCTTGCATTGATGACATTTACATTTAGGGTGTTTCCAGTTCTCTTTTCATAGAGAACAATTTTACACATGTATTTCACTGTATTTATAAATGTCTAGAACTGGTCATATAGGTTTGAAATACAGCTGCTCAGGAGACTGAAGCAGTAGAATTTAAAGTTTAAGGCTAGCTGGGCTAACAGTGAGTTCCCTGAGAGCCTCAGCTGTTGAGTGAAACCATCGAACAAAACAAAACAAAAAGGAAAAGAAAATTCCAAGTTCAAATATATATTTTTCTAGTTTTATTTTTGGCTATACCAAACTAATTCTAGATTTTGATATAATTTGAGCATTGTATTTGTGTACTTCCTAAATATGAATGCATGAAATAACTGACAAATGTTGGTTATTTTATTGATCAACTTTTAAAAGTATGACCTTTGCCTAGTTAGTCCTCTCTTCCCATGTTATAGTAAAATATCTGAGGAGGGAGCTGAAATGAAATGACGTTTGCCAAATAGATACTTGACTCAATACTTGTGTTGTGGGCACAGCTTCTGAGAACTACTGTGTGTGCCACATTTCCATTCACTTTTTATTCTGAGACAGCCTTAGCAGATTGTCCAGGCTCTTCTAGAATTCACTCTGTGACCTAGTCAAGCTTTAAACTTTTGAATATTCCTGTTTCCACCACTATAGTATCCAGGATTCTACTAATGACATCAGTAATTCTGAGAATACAAGAGTGGTTTGGGGCTGGTGAGGTGGCTCAGTGGGTAAGAGCACCCGACTGCTCTTCCGAAGGTCCAGAGTTCAAATCCCAGCAACCACATGGTGGCTCACAACCA
>NC_034609.1:30721356-30738426 GCF_900095145.1 Mus pahari
AAAAAAAAAAAGAGTGGTTTGATCTTAAACTGTCTAGTATGTAAACTCAGAAATGAGGATGAAAGATGGTAAACTGATATAAGTTCATTATTAGAAGAAAATGCACCATTAAATTATATGTATGGGTGTTTTGCCTGCATGTAAGTCTGTGCACCATATATATATGGTGCCTGCAGGAGGCCAGAAGAGGGCTTCAGATCCTCTGGAACTAGACTCACAGATGATTATAAGCCACCAGGGTACTAGAAATTGAACCTAGGTCCTCTGGAAAAACAACTAAGTACTCTTAATTACTGAGCCATCTTTCTAATCCTCAAGATACTATGTTTAGTATAGTGAAAGAACACAAGCTTTCCAGGCTTCATGATTCATGCCTATAATCCCAGTAGAGGCAAGAAAATTGGGAGTTCAAGGTTATCCTCAGCTACATAGTCAGTTTGAGAGCAGCCTGAGTTGTATGAAACTTAGTCACAAAAGTATGAAAAGTAAAATCATTATTGTTGTTGTTATTGTTATTATTACTATGTGTTTGACAGCAGAGGGCACCTGTGCCATGGCACAGATATGGAAGTCAGAAGACAATATTTAAAATCAGCTCCTTCCTTCTTTTATGTTTCATCTGGGGATCAAACTGAAGTCAGAAATTTTTATTGTAACCTACTCCCTCATTAGAGCCATTTTTTTTCTCTCTAGATGCTGATTTTAGCTATAATTAATGGAGTACTGAATTTACTTCAGTCTTCTAGTTGTTCATTAACCTATTTGTACTTGACTACTTTAGCAAGTTCACAGAAATTTATCACTTGTTAGGTGAAACTGCCAAGAGCTGGAATTTGGTTGCTAGTGTATCTGCCAAATGAGTTGATTTTGATTTGAGAAAAGTTACTTTGTATTAACAAGTAGGATTGTTTAGATTAAGATTTTTTTTTTCTTTTCTACTCATAACTTTTTAGGCCTGAGGAAGTTTTATATGACTTTATAAGTATATGAAGTCAATATACAGATTTAACATTTACTGATAATAAATCAATAGATTTATTTAAAAAATTATTTGGTATATGTATATATAATTTTACTGTTTATTAAAGACAAAAGAAAATTTGCATACTAATGAGATGAATGTTATTATCTTTACATAAGAGTTAAATCTTGGCTGAATTTTGATACCACAGAGTGTAGAGCACATTCAGTGTTTTTTCAGAGCTGATTGATATTTTGATTTTGTAATCTTCAATGCAAGAATACACCTTGGCATAATACATAGTACAAAATAGTAAAACTATGTTTGGTACCATTTCAAAATTTGTTGGAAATTTTCTTAATCTCAAGCTAAAAGTCATTTAATAACTTTTTACATGATATTCAGATCAAACTTAATTTTAGGGAAATATAGTTAACACCTCTGTCTTTTTTTTTTTTTTCCTCTCAAGTTTTATTTGTTTGTTTGGTTTGATTTTTTTGAGACAGGGTTTCTCTGTGTAGTCCTGCTGTCCTGAAACTTTCCAGGTAGACCAGGCTGGCCTTGAACTCAGAGATCCATTAGCCTCTGCCTCCCTAGTCCTGGGCTAAAGGTATGTGCTTCCATACCCAGCATTTTCACCTTTTTGTTGTTAAGATTTAAAATTTTTAATTTTATTTATGTATGTGTGTTTGCCTATCTGTTTGTGGGTATGTGCACTGTATGTGTATGTATGTATGTTTATAGAGGCCAGAGATGCCAGATCCTTCTGGAACTAGAATAATAGGTCTGACATAAGTAATAGCAACCAAATTTCAGTCCTCTGGAAGAGCAGTACATACTATCTTTCCAGCCCCAAGGTCACTTTTTTAGAGATTTATTTTTATTATTTCTGTGTATGTGTCTGTGTAAATGTATGTCCATATGTGTGTGTGCAGGTGTCCATGGTGACCAAAAGAGGGCACTAGCTATAGAGTAATCCTTTACAGCTGGGATTACAGGCAGTTGTGAGCCACCCAACATGGATGCTGGGAACTTAACTCTAGTCCTCTGCAGAGCAGTGAGGGGATTTAACTGTTGAATAGTCTCTTCAGCTCCAATATAATTTTACTTTTAAAAATTGAATTAACAATAAATGGATTTTTCTACAGATAACTGAGCAAGTCTCTTTACCATCTACATACTCATACTTTTTAAAAAAGTATTCTTCAACGTATCCTGCTTTAATACATTATTAAAAACAAGTCTAGGCTGGGAGTGGTAGTCACACCTTTACACCTTTAGGCACAGCACTTTGGAAGCAGAGACAGGAAGATCCCTATGAGTATAAGGTCTCTATGAGTGTGAGTAAGGTTAGCCTAGGGTCTACAAAGCCAGTTCTAGGCTAGCCAGAGCTACATAGTAAGATCCTGTCTTTAAAAGAAAAAAGGAGGGCTAGAGAGATAGCTCAGCAGTTAAGAGCACTGACTGCTCTTTCTAGAGGTCCTGAGTTCAATTCCCAGCAACTACATTGGTGGCTCACAACCTTCTGTAATGGGGTCTGATGCCCTCTTCTGGTGTGTCTGAAAACAGCTACATACTCATATATATAAAATAAATAAATAAAATCTTTAGAAAGAAAGAAAGAAAGAAAGAGAACGAAAGAAAAAAAGAAAGAAAGAAAGAAAGAAAGAAAGAAAGAAAGAAAGAAAGAAAGAAAGAAAGAAAGAAAAAGAAAAGAGGGAAAAGAAAAGAAAGAAGAGCTGGATGGTGGAGGCAGAGGCAGGTGGATCTACAAGTTCAAGGCCAGCCAAGTCTATTAAGCAAGTTACAGGACTACTCAGAGAAGCCCTATTTTTTTTTTTTTTTTTTTTGGTGTTTTCGAGACAGGGTTTCTCTGTACAGCCCTGGCTGTCCTGGAACTCACTCTGTAGACCAGGCTGGCCTCGAACTCAGAAATCCGCCTGCCTCTGCCTCCCGAGTGCTGGGATTAAAGGCGTGCACCACCACGCCCGGCTAGAGAAGCCCTATCTTAAAAGACAAATAAATAAAAAACAAAGAATGAATGAATGAATGAAAAGGGGAAAAAATGTAACTTCCGCTAAGATTATTTATTGAATCTTTCCCTCCTCACTTCCTCCACACACAAACACATTTATATAGTGTAAAAACATGCATAGCATATATGAAGTTCTGAGTTCAGGCTTAGTTAACAAGAGGCAGATAGCACAGACAACTTACCTGTACTAAAGCCTTCGTGAAGCGTTCTGACAAGACGCCCCTGAGGGAAAGTAGAAAGATTCAAGATCAGTAGTGTTTGGTGGGGTAAAGGAATTGATCAAAGGAATAAGGAAGAAAAGATAGGGCGGGGCTAGTGGCGCGGGATTGTTCTAATCCAGACTCTGGAGTTAGAGGCATGAGGATCCCAAGCATAATAGTTAACTAGTCTATAGAGTTAGCAAGGACAGTCTTGGGTAAAGTAAGACTGGAGAGAGAAGCGGGGAGGGGTAGGGAGAGAGAGAGAGATCGACCTGGGAATATATCTTTTAAAAAAGATTTATTTATTTGTTTTATGTATATGAATACACGGTAGCTGTCTTCAGAAGATCCCATTATTACAGATGGTTGTGAGCCACCATGTGGTTGCTGGGAATTGAACTCAGGACCTCTGGAAGAGCAGTCAGTGCTCTTAACCACTGAGCTGTCTCTCCATTGATAGAATGTGCTTAGTGATAAATTAGCTTAGAATTTAGCATGTACAAAGTGCTAAATTCAACCCTTAGTGTCAGCAAACAGATAAACAAATATAAGAAAGTTTTGGCACCCAAGGGAAAAACAAGGATTTGAGATTAAGAGTTGATGCTTCTCTTGAATTTAAAGGGTCAGGTAATATCATGCATGGGCATGCTCACCTTTAATCCCACTGAGGTAGATGGATCTTTGTGAGCTTGAGGCCAGCCTGGTCTACATAGTGAGTTAAGGCCAACCAGAGTTACACGGTGAGACTGTCTCAAAAAATGGATGGATCATAAAGGGATAGAGATAAGAATAAAGAACTTTGAGAATTCATGACCATGGAGAAATGAACATCCAAGAGTGACACAGGAGGGGATTGGCTTTCAAAGAATCACTGTGAGGAATTGCTAGGAAAGCTGACAAGATGACAAAGAATACCTTCTTATAAAAGGCTTCTAGGTTGCATGGAGGAAGGTTATGAGTTCATAGAAGTTCTGGTCTATAAGCTTTGATTTTTCTGCATCAAAACGTTGAAACTGTGGATTTAGGAATGTTGAAGATGAGCGGTTAGTTTTTCAGGATTGGGCATTATTAACAGGATAAAAAGCAGTATGGACAGAATAAAGGAGTATGTTTCCGGACACAAGCTTATATTTCATCTTATCCTCAGTTGTTGCCTTCCCTACCTTTCTCTATCTCCTTTCCTTTTTTTCCTGCATGTGATGGGGACTGGTTCTTGTTTTGCTTTGCTTTTTTGCAACAGTCTGATGACCTTGGATTTGTGATCCTTGTGCTTCACAACTGTTCCACCTCCATGATGTTGACCTCTATCCCCAGTTTATGTGTTCTTTTGGAATGAACCCAGGCTTCATGTATGTTAAACAAGCACTTTCCTGAGCTATTTGCCAGCCTGCCTTCCCTATCCCTTTCATCCACCTATCTCTTTTTTGACAGTTTTTCCACTGTAGGCTAAGGTGACTTCAGAATCGTGGTAGTTTTCTTGCCTTAGCTCCTACAACCTTGTCAGTAAGAGATTAGTTAGCAAAAGTAGCTAATAGTAAAAGAACAATTAAAAAATATACTGTTAATATAGTAAAATCACCATTGTTACTACTCTTACCCATTGGAGCCATTAATAAGTAGAATAGGGTTCCTTGGTTTCCTGAATAGTTGGGATTCCAGTCATATGCCACTGTGGTAGGTTGGTTGTGTTTTCTTAAATGAAGTTTTTCTTTTTGGTATCTCAGGCTTTTTCTTACTAGCTGGTACTTTTTTTTATATTGTCAAGTATATACAAAGTATATGCAATCTTTTTTTACCAAGAAGAATAAACCTTTCATCTGCAGCCTTGTCTTCTCAAGTATCCTTTTCCTTCTCTTTGGAAAGGTTATGGAATAGTTGTTTTGTTTCAACTTACCCTTCAGTGAGGGTATTATTTCCTCAGTTCCACTTGGACTTCAGCTCTGCTTTTTGACTTCTGTCTCAATCTTTCCCTTCAGCAAATTTAAAATGAAGTACCTTTTTCCACATCAAATAAGTGGATTCTTTCAGCTTTTTTCTTCCTTGAGCTGAGACGTTTTCACAGTTTGAAGTCTTCAACATTCTTCTTTCTGACACTTTTTATCTGTGGTACTCATATTTATTATTATTTAATTTGTTATTGAGACAGTCTCCGTAGCCCTGGCTCTCCTGAAACTTACTATGTAGAACAGGCTGACCTCGAACTCACAAAGATCCACCTCCCTCTGTCTGCCTCCTGAATGCTGAAATTAAAGTTATGCGCCACCAATGACTTTCCCACCCCTATAGCTTTTCCCATTCATACCTGTCTACATATTTAAAATTTTTTAAATTTATTTTGTGTGGTACATGATATATGTATATGGAGGTGTGTGTGGCACAATGCCCGTGTGAAAGTCAGAGAAAAACTCTGTGGAGTAAGTTTCCTTTCATCTTTGTGTTGGTTTTCGGGAATCAAATTCAGGTCACCAGGTTTGGCAGAGTACCTGTGGAATTATCTTGAAGCCTTACCGCCTTTTCTTATGTACCATTAGCAAGCTTACATCTTCCCAGTCTGTTTTCTTATTAATGCACTTATAAAAGGGGTACCTAATGCACCACATCTTTGTTGAGACAGTGTAGATGAGACCTAGTCACTGTCCTCATGATGTATTTAGTCTAATAAATACATAGAAGTAAACTAGCAGTTATTAAAGTGCCATAAGTATGGTAAGAGAAGTAGAACTAAGTAATGAAATTGAAGTGAATCTGACACGGTGGCACATACTGCTAATATCAGCATACTGGGATACCAAAAGATTAACACAAATTGGAGGTCAGTGTAGCCAAAAAAGTGAGACTTGCCTACACAGTGAGACTGTCAAAGATTGAGGTGGTCAGGGAGAACCACTTGGAAGGAATGATTTGGTTTAAAGGGGATATAGGGGGAAAATTTGTATTTCAAGCAAAAATGAAACATTTGCAGAGTTAAGAATACATGGATGGGGAGGGTATAGGGGACATTCGGGATAGCATTATAAATATAAACGAAGAAAATATCTAATAAAATAATTTTAAAAAAGAATACATGGATGAAGAACTGAAAATCATTGTATCTTGGTGAGTAGAGGGAAAAATGAAAATGGAAAGAAAAGGACAGGCAAGGACAGGCATCGTAAGTGAATACTCAACAAATATTTAATTGGCACTCATAATACTGTACAGCTATATTGTCAACCTAATTATAGAATTTAATAGCCCAATCTTTACTGTTGTTAGGAGCAATCAAAGCAAGGTTTTTGTGTCTTGAGTTCCTTAGTTTGCCTAAGGCTGTATGATTGCCTCCTCCCCTCCTTCCCTCCTCCCCTCCCTTCCTTCCATTCTTCCTTTTTGTACATGGCCTCCAGTTCCCTATGTAGTCATGATGACTTAAAACTCATGTTCTTCCTATCTTCCCACACATGTGCTGAGTTTATTATTTTAAACAATTCTTCTTTTTAAATTCTGTGATTGTCTACGTGATTTTCTTTTATATGTATGTCCCGTCTCAGTATAGGAGCTATCAGATTACAGATGAGAGTAAGAACAAGATGACACATTTTGAAATGCTGAATGTGGCAAACAAAGAAATGAATGTTTTGCCTGAATGTCTGTCTGTGTACCATATGTAGTACCTGGTACCTGCAGAAGCCAGAATATGGAATCAAATTCATTTTTATTTGTGTGTGTGTATGCACGCATGCGCCCACCTGAATCAAAAGTGTGCAGGTACCCATGAGCGCCCGCAGACAGCATCTGATCCTCTGGAACTGGAGTTACAGGTGGCTATAAGCTTCCTGATGGTGGGCACAGGGAAATGAACCTGGGTTGTCTGCAAGAGCAGCAAGTGATCTTAAACATTGAGCCATCTTTTGAACACCACTTTTTCTTTCACTTTGATACATTTTTCTACCAAAGTATTTGATTTTGTAGGATTTGGTTTTAAGCAGACATTGTAACAAAGGAATGAAAGAACAGTGTAAGGGCTTTTTTATGGTCATATTTGTATATGTGGGAGCAGGGGACAGAAGGCAACCTTCAGGGTCATCCTCAGGAGCTATCTGTCTTGTTTCTTGAGACAGGCTCTCTTACCAGGACCTGGGACTTACTGATTTTGTTAGGCTGTCTGGTCAGTAAGCTGCAATGGATCTGCCTTCTTTGCTTTTCCAGAGCTGAGATTACAGTTGTATGCCACCACACCTGACTTTTTCCATGAGTGCTAGATATCCAAGTCAAGGTGCTTGTTCATTAAACACTTTACCAAGTGAATACCTCTCTAGCCTGTAGATTATTTTTGATGGCCAGATGTCCAAATTTAGAGATACTTAAATTTGCTTCCTTTAATTCATTGATTTGCTTTAAGACTGGTTTTCTCTCGTCATGTAGCTTAGATTGGCTCCTTTGATCTTAAGAGTTTGCTAACTTGGTCAGTCTCCATGTTATTAGTCACTGCCACTGCCTTTCCCCTTCTAACACATTATCCAGCTTGAACATTGTGTTTTCTAATATGGATGCTCTTAAAGCTCAGAGCAAACCTCCTGCTCACCTGTGGGTGTTATTTAATCTTATTTTTATTATTATTTCTCACTTTGGACAGCCCTATTAGGCATATAGCCAATCTCTGATAATCCCACATATGCTGCACTTCTTACACAGATGCCCTCCTCATTCTGCTCAGGATCTATAGTCTTAGACAAATGCTTCTATAACTTTATATATTATAGTTCCATGCTACATTTTACTGCTCTCACACAGGCACAGTCTTCATAGCTCTCAATACTTAGTCTTGAGCAACTTTCTATGTAGGTATCTTTATTACTATTTAGGCTCTGGTGCTGTATGTAAGGTGCCTCCAACATTCATACCTCCTATTGCTGTTCTATCTCTGATATCCATGCTGGCTTTTCACACTCATTCCCTCATATATCCTTCGCATGCTGCTTAGGCATTTACTTTACTGCCTGGGCTGAGCTATCCACTTATATGTCAATTCCCAGTAGCTATTGGAGTCCAGTGTCCATTTGAATCATCTATAAAGATTCATTCTGCTTGAGGTCTTACCCCACCCCCCACTACACACACTGTCCTCTTACATAGGCATTGCTTCATATTACATAGTCTGTGTACCTGGATATCTCTCCTCTCTTTTCCCCTCCTCAATTGTCTTTTCTTCTTCTAGCTTAGGCTTTGAAACCTCAAGGATCTATCCCCCTGTAGATACCCTCCTCTCCCTACTAAGTTTCTGATTTCTTTTCTGCTTCACTCTAGTTTGCTTTTATTGTTTGTTTGATGGCAGGGTTGTTCTTTTCTGAGGCAAAGTCTTGCCACATAGCAGTCCTGACTTAGCATCCTTGATTACCTGCCTCAGCTAGCTGAATGCTGGGATTATAGGCATTCACTACCATTCACAGTTCATAGTTTGAACAATCTTACAAAGTATACAAGACTTTTAGAAATTATTACTATGCCTTAAATGTTTCATAAGTAATTTTATGACTTCATAATTAAGAGTTTTGTTTCTTCTGGTACAAACTTAAGTTAAAAAAAAAAAGAATGGGGGCTGGAGAGATGGCTCAGTGGTTAAGAGCCTGATTGCTCTTCCGAAGGTCCTGAGTTCAAATCCCAGCAACCACATGGTGGCTCACAACCATCTGTAACAAGATCTGGCACCCTCTCCTGGAGTGTCTGAAGACAGCTACAGTGTACTTACATTTAATAAATAAATAAATCTTAAAAAATAATAAGAAAAAATTTTTTAAATAATATAAAGGGGCCCGGTGACTTGTGATTGGTGAAGTGCTTTCCACACAAGCATAAAGACCTAAGTTTGATCTCCAACATAAAAAGCTGGGTGTGATAGCATGCACCTGTAATCCTAGTAATCTCATGCAGGCAGAGAAGGTGGATTCTTGAGATTCACTTGCTAACCAACCTAGTGGAATGGTAACTTCAGATTAAATGAGTGAAAGATGAAGGTGCCACCTAGATGGCTCAGCCTATAAACACCAAGCCTGATAACCTGAATTTAATCCTCAGAACTCACAAGATAGGAGATAACAGAGATAACTGATTGATAAATATTGTCCTCTGACTTTCACATACTCATCAAGATGTTTCCACACATACACACAAAGTAAATGAATGTAATAAATAAAAAACAAAATGGAGAGCAAATGAAGACACACAACATTGACCTCTTCCTCCACAGGTTCATAGACACATGTGAATACATACAGCCTCTCCCCTACCTGCCCCACCGCCACTTAGCAAAACACACAAAATAATAGATTTAATGTGTAGGTGAAGTTTTTTTTTCTTTTTGTCTTTTTTTTTTTTTTTTTTTTTTTTTTTTTTTTTTTTTTAGTTTTTTGGCACAGTTTTCTAGCCCAGGCTGACTTTGAACTCCCTGAGTAGCCAAGGATGATCTTGAACTCCTGAATCTTCTGCTTTTACTTCTAGAGTGCTGGAATTAACAGGGTTGTCACCAGGCCAGGTTTATACTGCCTTGGGGGTTGACTGTACCCTAGGCAATTGCTCTACCAACTGAGCTATATCCCCTATCCTAAAATAACAGATAATTAAAGAACTGGCTATATCTATGGAACTCATTAGTTTTCTAATCCCACCCCTCCCAATTGGTATAAAGTATACTCTTGTATATTATCTAAATATGTTATAACACTAGTATATTTGTAAAAGTAATATGAACAATACATATTTGATAGCAAATTAGTAAATTGCCTTATACTTAAAAAAACGAGAAAAATTTGTTGTAACAGAGTATCACCTACCAGTTATTCTTGGACTCTATAATCTTTGAGAAACAAAATATCCAGTGGACCTGCAGCCAGTACATTTTTTCCAGTGGAGATGCCAAATATGATGACTGTCGAGGGTGAAGTGTTTCTTGTTTTTAAACAAAATGAATACTAACTCTTCAGTGTTGGCATACTGGAGATGTTAGGACTTTGTCATAGAGTGATAAAAGGAAACCTTAGCTTGGAGCTTCACCTTTTTACTGAGCTCAGCAGTGAATGGAGGAGGGGAAGAATAAGACAGAGATTTTCTAAGCACTTTTTTTTGGGGGGGGGGCTGTTAAGGCGACTTTCTATGCTTAATGGTAGTTTCATATTTACAAAGATGGCAGATGTTATTTTATTTTCATATTTTAAGTGAAAGTGTTTACAAGTAGGTTTTTTTCAGTGTGGTATCTATACCTGATGATTGGGCGTTCGAGGTGGCATGACATTGTCTATGCCTGATAATCAAAGAACTACTGTGAGAACTTCTGTTATTTGTATAATAGTACCTGCTTGGGGCATTAATTCATGCTTTGTTGCTACATTTTAGAGCCACCTTTCTTTTTTTTTTTTTTTTTTTTGCTTTGTTTTTGTTTGTTTTTTCAAGGCAGGGTCTCTGTGTAGCCTTGGCTGTCTTCGACTAGCCCTGTAGCCTGTAGACCGTTCAGCCTCGAAATCATAGAGATCTGTCTGCCTCTGCTTCCTGAGTGCTGGGATTAAAGGCGTGTACCACCACTGCCTGGCTTTGCTTTGCTACGTTTTTTAAGTACATTAAAATTTTTATGTGTATGGTGTTTTTGCCTGCATGTACGTATGTACACATGTGTCCCAGTTCCTGAAGAAGCCAGAAGAGAGCGTTGGGTCCTCTGGAGCTGGAGTTATAAGCTGTTGTGAGCTGCCATGGGGTGCTGGAAATTGAACCCTGTTCCTCTGTAAGAACAGCCAGTACTCTTGCCTATTGAGGCATCTCTCTTGGTCATATTTTTAAAGTATTATCAACACAAAGTATCAACTTTGCTTGGCATGGTAGTGTGCACCTTTAATGCCAGCATTCTGGAGGCAGATGGATTTTGATGAGGTCAAGGCCATACTGGTCTATATAGCCAGTTCTAAGATAGCAAGAACTACACAGCAGGTAGACTATGTTTTAAGACAGATTCTCACTTTGTAGTCCTAGCTCTCCTGAATTTGCTATACAGACCAGGGTGATAGTTAACTCACAGAGATCTCCCTGCTTTTTCATCCTTTCTACCACAAGTGTTTTTATTTAATTGCTTGCTCGACAATTTAAAAAAAATGCTTGTGTGTGTGCATGTATGTGTGAATGCCCTTCTACCCAGAAACATTTCACAAAAACTGTTCCCCCCCCTTTTTTTCATTTCTTCATAGATATTAATCAATATTAGTTCTTTCAACTTGATTACCTGAAAGTAAATCAGAGAGATTCTTGAGAAAAGTTACAAAGGAAATAAACTTTCTAACAATTTTGGAATTTAGTCTAATGCCAAAGCAATTGAATTCCCTAGGTCAATAAAGGTAAAGTGGAGACTAATAATCCAAAGAGGAATAATCTAGCTCTGTGCTCCATCCTCACATACAACCTTTATTGTGTGTATTTATTCAATATGGCCTCCTGAAAAGAACACAAATGAGTCGACCGATCCAGTTTGATTGATTGATTGATTGATTGATTGATTGATTGATTTGGTTCCCTTGTCCTATCTCTGCATTTCTTATCTGGAAAACTCTACTGTCCTAGATTTTATCACTATTCCCCCTTGCTTCATCACTTATTTGTTTGTTTGTTTGTTGAGATAGGATCTCTCTGTGTAGCCCTAGCTGCCCTGGAACTTGCTCTGTAGACCAGGCTGGCCTTGTACTCAGAGATCCACCTGCCTCTGTCTCCCAAGCACTGGGCTTAACATGTGCACCCCAGTAGCCACCACTGCTGCCTGGCTAATCTGTTATTATCCAGCTGTGGTTTGTCTTTCTAGACTCAACTAGAGACGGGGGATAGAGGGCTTGGGAGACTTGTCTTTTTATGAAATGAGTAGTGACCAACTAAAGCTGTAGACAATGGTACTTAAGGCACAGAATGCCACCTAGGAAGGGGAAAGAAGCTCAGGTCACAGTAGCCACAAGGTGCCTCACAACTATCTGTAACTCTATTTCCAGGGAATCCAGTGCCTTCTTCTGGTTTTGGTGGGCTCTTGTAGTCACATGGTACACATACACACACTTAGGCTTGCTCATGAGTACACACACACACACACACACACACACACACACCATTTTACAAACCACAGTTTGAGCCAGGCATGATGGTCCATGCCTTTGATCCCAGAACTTGAGAGACAGAGGTAGGTGGATCTCTGTGTGTTCAAGGTAACCATGGTCTAAAAAGTGAGTTCCAGGACAGCCAAGGCTATGTAGAGCAATACGGTCTCATAAACAAACAAACAAAAATACAGTTTTTCTTCCCCTCTTACTGTGTATGCCTCTGGGTAAGATTTCTACTGTGACTGTGGTGAAAGTTCTTCAACCCCTTCACAGCAGCATTGAAGAATAAAGAACTGAATTGACCCAGAAATAATCAGTAACTAAAGTGGATCAATTAGAATTTGTAGAACAGGACCAAGGAAACAAGCCAGCCATCTCATTTTGACATTGTTGCCTTTGTAACTAGAGACATTATTTTGAGTACCTGTAAATGCTGATTTCATTCCTTCTTCTTTTCCAGTTAGTCTGGGCCCTTACAGCAAATTCTTAGTCTTCTGAATGTGCTCCCAGTCTTCTGAGTATGCTCCCCAATCTCCTCAGTTTCTTTCTTTGTGCCCTGGTATCAGTCATCTGACTGGAGGGACCCTTTGTCTTTACTTTGGTAGAAATCTTAAGTAGGTAAGGAGAAGCACTTTGTGTGTTGCTGAACTTTGGTGTCCCTGTAGTTGACAGCAGTGAGGTGGCAGCAAGCAAGCCAGAGCAGTGGTATTTGGCGCCCTCTAGTGGTATAGATCCTGTGCAGACTTTTGATGGAGGAGATGAGGGAGCAGATAGAGGAGGAGGTTGAAGAAGGGGAAACTGCGACTGGTGTGTAATATATGAGACAATAAATTAATTTAACAAAAGGATTATATAACAATATGAACTAACCAGTACCCCCTGAACTCGTGTCTCTAGCTGTATATGTAGCAGAAGATGGCCTAATCGGCCATCATTGGGAAGAGAGGCCCCTTGGTCTTGCAAACTTTATATGACCCAGCACAGGGGAACGCCTGNGCCAAGTAGTGGCAGTGGGTGGGTAGGGGAGCAGGGGCGAGGGGAGGGGTATAGGGAACTTTCGGGATAGCATTTGAAATGTAAATAAAGAAAATAATAATTTTTTTAAAAAAGGATTATATAATAAAAGAACAGATACTGGCTAATAGGTATTCGCAACCTTCATGATGCAGTTATTTTTGTGAGAATAAAATTCTCGAAAGAAAGAACATACTCATTTCTTGTACATGTTATTGACTGACTTTCTTTCAAAATTTTTTTCCTCCCTACAGAATCTGTCTATGATCTTCTCCCAAAGGAGTTACAGTTACCTCCACCTAGAGAAACATCTGTAGCATCAATGAGTCAGACAAGCGGTGGTGAGGCAGGCTCGCCTCCTCCAGCTGTAGTTGCTGCCGGTATGCATTTCATGTTACTTCATTAATGAAAACTCGGGTACTATCTGGCCAACATGAACAGTACTGGAAAAGTTTATATCAAAAAGAGTATGCTTTGAGGGTTTTAGAGGGGTTTAAAGACTTTACCCTTTACGTTGAAAGGTTTTCAGTGGGTTTTTTTTGAATATGCATACATATATATGTATGTATGTATCTTAAATTTTAGTCCATTTGTAAATGCTGTCTCCTAAAGTAGACCTTGTCTTCAAATATGAGACCCAGTTTAAAGTGACTTTGTTGAGTGCACATAAAACAGATAAACACCAAGCTATGGCTAAAAAATTATATTTGACCTTTTATTTAACAATTTTTAAAAATAAATATTTACTTATTTTATGTATATGAGTACACTGTAGATGTCTTCAGACACACCAGAATAGAGCATTGGATCCCATTACAGATGGTTGTGAGCCACCATGTGGTTGCTGGGAACTTAGGACCTTTGGAAGAACAGTCAGTGCTCTTAACTGCTATTTCTCTAGCCCTTAACAAATATTTTTAGAGATTTGCCCAAAGGGAAAAATATCTAAAAAATATCTAAAAAAAAATGATCTTAAAAAGGACTCAAGTTGTCAAGTCTCTTTTCTCTTTATAGCATGTAACTATGACATTTTTCCTACAATTAAAAAAATAAATAAATGTGGCACAGCCAGAGCTACATAGTGATATGATACACACATACACACTCACACACACACATACGCACACATGTGTGCGTATGTGTGTGTGTGTGTGTGTGTGTGTGTGTGTGTATAGCCTGATATTTATTTTAAATTCAAGAAAAATAGTGGCCAAGTTGAATATAATCTTTTATGAAATATATTCTCTTAAAAAGAACAATGAAACATATTAAAAATAATGTTTGAAATTTATTAGTTTATTTTCACTCAGCTCTCAAATCATACACTTTGTGAATGCATTAAATTGGTTCAAACTTTTATTTTGAATTAGAATAAAAATTGACAAAGTCTTGATTAGTAATAATTTAGTATGAATGCTCGCCCAACTATAGTACCTTTTTTAAAAGTTGGGATTATAGGTTACTAAATGTATTTGCTTTAGAAAAATGAATACATTATGTCTACTTTTATGAAGTTTTATCTGTCCTATAAAGGTTTCTTGCCTCATGATACCTACCATCTTTTAAAATGGTATTTAAAGTCCATCAAAACATCATTTCCAGTAAGTTCTTTTAATTTCACCAAGAGAAATCAAAAGAGAAGGCTGTATTGTAAATGACAGTATTAATACTGTGTTCTAGCTGCAGGTGTTTGATTTCTTATATGCATTAATCTGTATGCCATTAACAGTGCTAAAGAGTGCAGTATGAAGCCTTCTTGCTTGAGAGCAGGAAAACTTTGAACATGACAAAGAAATATTGGCCCTCCTCACTGTTCATGTGTGGCCAGACATTTTCTAACAGCTTCTGTGGATTTAACTGTGAATTAGTGAGCTTTTTATAATCAAATTGATATGATGATCTGGCTCACCTCATATCTACCAGATTCTAAAGTGGCTCTGAATATCTTTGGGGAATTTGGAGCTTTAAATCTAGTTTTTAAAGACTGAATCATATAAAATAGAAAATATTTTGAAGAAGTATTGTTTCACTTTAAATCCACATGTAGAAACTGACTAACTGATGCCTTTGTGTTTTGAGATTGTTTCTGTGAGGACATGTTGAATCTGCATAGAACTACAAGTCTGTCTCTTCTGTGCTTTAACATCTGTTTACAGTAGATCCAGTTCCTTTTAAAAGCTGAAAAAAAATGATAGCCAAGTTTAGAAAAAGGTACACTTCCTTTTAAATAATACCACATTTCAGAAATTCTTATGTATAAATATTTAAAGTCCTTGATTTGGGGTCACTAATGAAAAGTTTTCTCTTCCTGTGTAGTTGAGAAAGTCTTTACAGGTAATTAGATTAAAAGCTATGAATTGAATTATCAAAATAGAAAATTTGACCAAAGGAAATACTCTAAAGCTATCTATATATGTACATAAATGTATTTATATTTGGCTCTGAGGATTGAACTCATGGCCTCATACGTGATAGGCTCGTGCTCTACCACCAAGATACATCTGCATCCCAGTAAAGTCTTATTATTTTGAAATCATTGACATTATAAAATAGTGAAGAGAGTAAAAAGGCAACTTTTAAAGCTTTCTTCTCACAGAAAGTTTCTGTGATCCTTGTAGCTAATAATCTTTTAATTTACAAATCTACTTTTTTAGTAACCAACATAGTTTATTCTATTTTCCAATGTCTTATTAATAGAAAAAAAAAACCCTTTAATATACACTGTTACAGATAAGAGTTTAATTTACAGAGTAATAATTGTAAGGGCATCAGTATGTATCATTGGAGTCACATTTTTATTATCAGATTGATAGCCTTGGTGATACAACTATCAAAAAGAAAAACTGGGAGTATTTTATCAAGTTTGGCTTCTGGTCAAAAGCTTGATAGCTAGGGAAATGCACATTAATTTAAATATCTGATGTTTTTTAAAAACACAAATCTGTAGCATTTGCTGTTTACATGTGAAATGCATAAAAATGATGACTTTTGATATAGTTAATTCTTCAGAGTTTTGAAGGAGCTGGATTGGCTGCTATCAGGTATGAGGGCCTGGTGGGAACAGACTTCTAGTTCTGCCATAAAGGTTTGTGTCACAGATTTTAAATCAGCTTAAATTTTTTAAAAAACAATTTAAGAGACTGGGAATATGTATGTTCATGACATTCTTTGTTATTTAATTATTAAAAATGCATTTCTCAAATTCACCAAAGTAGTTTTTCCTCCTCCTGCCTCGCATATTACTGAGGGCATAAATCAATGTGATGCTGCTGATCCACAATCCAGAATCATGGGTAAATAGGATGTTTCTCAGCCCCTGGTAAATCGTTAGAATTTTGGTTTTTATACCATTACACCTTTTTATACTCTTTCTGATATGTGAGTTACAAGGTTAGGATAGAGAAAGATGAGGGCAGGAGACACAGTTTCTCCTGGGTATGAAGACAAGGTCAGAGCCTTTCATTAGTTTAAAATTTGTCCACCTGTACATTTTTAAGAATCCTCTTGAGAAAATATTAAGAATTTAAATTCAGTATGTCAATGGTTGATAGATTCAGAAATAAGAACTTTTAAAACAGTGTTCCAGGCTCTGTAAATAGCTATGACAGAGGCCATTTTCTTTAAAAAAAAAAAAAAAAAAAAAAAAAGTCAATGAATTAATAGGAATTGAAAAATAAGGAGTTGACCAAGAGAAATGAAAGCTATAGCAATCAAATATTTTAGTTACATGTTTAGAGTTTTTAATCCTGAGATTTACTTGTTTAT
>NC_034609.1:30739136-30757843 GCF_900095145.1 Mus pahari
TATGACTCTCCTCTCTCTCTCTCTCTCTCTCTCTCTCTCTCTCTCTGTGTGTGTGTGTGTGTGTGTGTGTGTGTGTGCGCGCGCGTGTGTGTATGTAGAGACAGAGTTACAGATAGAGAGATGTGGAGGAGGACCCAGATTTTATTTAAAAAAAAAAAAAAAAAAAAGAGTTTAAGTTAAAAATCTATAGAATCTATGCTTGCTTGCAAGGATGACTGCTAGTTTGAGGGCAGCCTAGGTTACTTAAGAGTCTCTTTATCTCAAAAAACAAACAAACAAACAAACACGAAAATAAGAACAAAAAGATAACCAACGAATTGACTAAACTATAGGTTTTAAACAATGGAAGAGACTTAATAACCAGTATACAATTGATTGTCTTCATAAAATTGCTATTTTACTTTGAATAATTAAGGTAGTATTTATTTTGCATGTGTATGTACAGGATCTTTTCAGCCCAGGCAGGCTTCAAATTCTCTGTATAGACAAGCCTAGCTTGGCCAGATCCTTTTTCATCTGCCTCTCAAGTTGTGGAATTACAAGTTTGTCTTTTTTAGAAGCAATATGGCCTCAGTACACTAATACCTAAGGCATCTTTTTAAAACATGTATAGGTAACTATACTCATAAAACAAATACAATAGAATCTGTTGAGGCCCAGGGAGATGGTAAAGTGCTTGAAGACCTGAGTTCAGATTTACAGAACTCATGGTACAGTGGTACATTTCTGTAGCCCTGGCCCTGGGGTGTGAAAAGACAGGTGGATTTCTCAGAGGTTCCATGTCCAGCCAGTGTAGTCAAAAACAGCAAGTTTCAGGTTCAGTTTTTAAAAAAAAATCTCAAAAAAATAATAAGGTGAAGTGATTGAGGAAGATAATCCTAATGTCAGTGGCTGTCCTCCATACACTCCCACCCCAAGTACATCATTCATATACAGTCCTTAACAGAGGACTGTTTGTTATTTAATTATTTTTGTATTTGAAATTCTCTTGCTTTATGAGTTTTTACTCTTGATCAGTTTTGAAGAGGCTTACCCATTCCCCAAGTTTCTTGACATCAACCTTAATTAGATTTATTTGGTTCTAAGTATAAAGGGCCTCCACCAACTTGACCCATACATAGGTTCATCAAAGTTGTATGTTAGCACACAGAGGTTGGCTTTGGCTCTTGTCTAAGGCTTTAAATGCTTTGACAAATCATGTTCTTGTGGATGAGGAACAGCAGTCTTAAGCTGCTCTGGTGAAGCAATGCTAACATCCATCACATATCCAGCCAAACTGCCTTCCTCAGCCATGGTGGGGAACCGATGAGGAAGTAGAGTTTTGAATGCACCTGATAAGGCAGTGTCATGGAAAGGGCCAGAGTGTGTGTAATTTTGTAAGTTTGTAAGTTTGTATAACAGCTACAATATAAATTTTTTTTTGAAAGAACCTTACTAGATAGTGCTTTGAATTCTATGCTATGGCACGTAATAAATTTCAAGTAGCTAACACATGTTTCCTATATTGAAGCAACCTGTTGAGTGAGTGTTACCTTGCTATAGGAAAGGACAATAGAAAATTAAAGGTCTGTAATCAGAGAACAGCTATGCTTTAATTCACTTTAGACCTATCTAAATTAAAACCATAGGAATTTGGGCAGTGGTGAGGCATATCTTTATGGGATCTCTGAGTTTGAGGCCAGCCTGGTCAAAACAGAGAAAATCTGTCTCGGGAATTTGTTTAATTAGCCATCTGACATCCTGGCATAAACCTGTAATTGGGAGGCAGAAAAAGGCCTCTCAGATTCAAGGCCAGCTGACATGTAATTCAGTGGTCCAGTTTATACCTAACATTCACATGTATCTGAGATCAATATTCAGTTCCAAAAATAAAGAAAACAGAACAATAGAAAGACATAGGAATGAGGTGGAAAAACATGTTAGAATTGTACTGAAAATGTTGTTGGGAATTGAACTCTGGACCTCTGGAAGAGCAGTCAGTGCTTTTAAACCACTGAGCCGTCTCTCCAGCCCTCAGCATTAACTTTTGAGATAGGTCTTACTGGATCCTAGGCTAGCCTTGTACTCACAGAGGTTTGCATGTCTTTGTCTCTTGAACTCTGAACTCCTGTTGTTTTGTTGAGACCCTTTCACACTATATCAGGCTGGTCTAGAACTCACTGTGTAGCCTAGGCAGGGATTTAACTCAGCAGTCCTCCTGCTTCAACCTCTAAAATGCTGGGATTATAGGAATCGACCACCACACCGAGTTGATTACTTTTTAAAGGGGTATATAAGGAAGTATGTGGCTATTGATGTGACAGAAAAATTAAAGATAAGGGTTGGGGGGGAGGTGTTGTTTTTGCTTTGTTCAGATTTGTTCAGAATATGTCTCCAACTTCTTAATATTTGGGTAAAGGCACAGCCTAAAATTTAAAAACAGCCATAAAACAAACACATTGAAAAAAGAGTATTCTGGCTTATGGATTAGATCGCATTTATAAACAATAAAATAAATTGGTGAATATGAGTTAACCAAAGTTTTGAGTAAAAAAAATTTTTACATGCATTTATCTGATGTTAATAATTAAATTTTTAAAGTTTATCTTACATTGATTATTATAGCCTGTAAACTTATTTTGGGTGGGAAAAGTACATTTGGGAAATTGAAACTGTTTTAAACATGTAAATTGATCAGTCCTACAATTTTTTTTTTTGTAAAATAATCTGGATTGCTTATTTTATATGCTGGGATGCTAGTTGTTTTTCTATTAATGCACTTAACTTGCATTCTAGCTTCGCCATTCAGAGACAGGCATCGTGTGGTGGGTTGTGTGGCAGTGTCTGTCAATAGTGAAGACAAATAGTACCAGAGACACTTGACCCATCCAATCTCACCCAGGGTCTAGGTCGGTCTCGTTTTCAGACTTCTTCATAAGTCTTATTTTTCTTTCTTTCTTCCTTCCTTCCTTTTTGTTTTTTGTTTTTGTTTTAGTTTTTAAATAGTGGGTTGATACTGATTAAAACTAAATCTGTTTGTAAAGTTTTAAACTTTACATTAGTGTTAGAATAAGAAGAAATGTAGAAAATGAAGGTTGGCATGTAAGGTGTTGACAAAGCAGGTTTGCAGCCACTTTGTGTCTTCCATGTTTCAGTCTATTGGCAACACAAATGTTGTTCTTAATTTTTTTTCTGAGAAATGTCTTTCTTCTATGATCTGAAAATATGTTCTTACATGGTGACTTTTATCAGACAAAAATATTTAGTTTTGAATTCATTGTTACCAGTAAGACAAATATTGCTCCTCATGAAGAACTCTCAGTATGTTTTAGATCAGAAACTGTACTAGGTGCCTTTGTTGGTTTTTAGAAGTATTTCTGGGTAGGCAGTCACCTCCTTCTCTGTTCCACTATTGGCTCACATAGTGCACTACAGAAGTTCACGGGCTTTTCTGTAGTGACCTTTTAGATAATTCGACTATTGCAGATAATTGAAATGTATAAATACATGTGTATAAATACAATTGTTAGTGTCAGATCTGAACTCAGGGTCTTAGTTAAATATCATTTATGAAATGTGTTTTAAGTCAGTGAAACATGTTTATTTGTTTTGAGGACCTTAAAGAATAGTTCTGATTTGAGAACTCTCTTTAAGTATTATTAGATCCAGATAATATAAGCTCTTTTTAATGTCATAACTAAAATGTTATGGTCATTAAATAACTTGTAGTTGAACATGACCCACCTAGAACTAACATCTTCATTTTAAAGTATAGTTTAATCAAGGAACATGTAAAATACCTGTAGGTTTCTCTTATGTGATAAAACTTAAAATCCAGTATTTATTTAGTTAGTTAGTTTTCCATTTTGTTTTGTTTTGAGGCAGGAGCTTACTATACAACCCTGGCTGTCCTAGAACTCACTCTGTAGACCAGGCTGACCTCAAACTCACAGAGATTTGCCTGCTTTTGCTTCCCAAGCACTGGGACTAAAGGCATGCACCACCACCTCTGGTTTTTGTTTTTGTTTTTTTTTAACAAATTAAATATTTGCATGTTCTGGCATATTATCTGACAATCTTTTTATCCCAAGTACTTTAAAAAAAAAATCATAATGGGCTTTAGTGATATGTCAGTTCTCTTTGTTGTGAAGTGGAAAGTGAAGCCAAGGCACCATGAGTGGTGAACATTGCTTTGCCACTAACCTATATATAATCTTAATGCTCCTTCATCAATAATTAAAAGAAGCCTTACAGGGCCAGTGAGATGATTCAGTAAGTAGAGAAACTTTCCACCACACCTGACAACTTGAGTTGGATCCCTGGAACCCACATGGCAATTTGGTTCTCAACCCAGCTCACACAATTTGTCATGTGACCAATACATATACACAATGGCATATGAGCATACACATAAAATAACACATACAAAACAAGTAAATAGGTAAATATAGCAAAATAAATCTTAACTTTAAGAAGAGTAAGTCATATGTCCAGTTCATCGTGGCTGACATTTAATTTGCAAAGAATAGAATTGTAGACATGATGTTGATGTTTCTCTTTTTTTGTTGTGTTTTAATTGTTTTTTTTTTTTTTTGGTTTTGGTTTTTGAAAGTCAGTCTACATTGCCCTGGCTGTCCTTGAACTCACAGAGACAGACCTGTCTCTACCTCTGCCTCTGCCTCCCAAGTGTTGAGATTAAAGGCATATACTGTTGCACCCAGATTCCCTTCATTTTTACATTTTAAAATTAATATAATCTTCTGATGTTATAAATTTTCACTAGTTATTTATAGATTGGTAAATCGGTTTTCCTGTTGGTTTGAGACATTCTTGGTGGTCACAGAAAGTGTTGTAGAAAATTAAGCTAAATTCAAAATAGTTATTTTATAAAAGAAAATAAAAAATGTGTTTATATGCTACTTAGATGAGAAAATAATTTTCAGAAAAACTTCCAGTATAAAAGATTGGTAAAAGACTCAAGGAACAAATAAAATTATATAGTTAATCATGGAAATACCATATAACTATTTTCTTTATAAAGAAATAAAAGCAGAGTGCTCTTCTAGGGGACTAGAGTTTGATTCCTAGTACTCACATGGTGGCTTGTAACAATCTGTAACTCCAGTTTCACACAACACAATGCTCTGTTATGGCCTCTGGCCTCTGTAGGCACTTCAGGCACATAGTACTGTGATATTCGTACAGCCCAAACACTCATACACATAAACCTATATACTTAAAATAAAAACAAATCTTTTTAAGAGAAATAAAAGCATTTATTAAAACATTTATTTGGGGAGTTCTGTATTTTTAATATGCAGCAGTTAGTTTAACAGAGACTGAACATTCCTGACAGATAAAAATAGATACTTCACACTGAAAACGGATTAGGGAAGTGGGTACCATATTTCATTCATGCAAACTTATAAATAAAAATGAATATGCAAGACCAAGATGGTCATACACACCTGCAGTCTCAGCACTCAGGAGAATGTGGCAAGAAGAGTGTATGAATACAAGGCCAACCTGCACTATATAGCAAGACCTTGACTCAAAAAAACAAGCAGCAGGAGGGTGGTGACACATTCCTTTAATCCCACCACTGAAGAGGCAGAGCAGGCAGGTCTCAGAGTTCCAGGCCAGCCAGAGATACATAGTAACTGCTTCAAAGATATCACACACACACACACACACACACACACACACACACACACACACAAATATATAAGCATATACATACATATATGCATATATATACACACATATATATGTATACACACACAGGATTTTATTATCACTTCAGTTCTATAGAATGCCAATTAAGGCGTTTCTTGTGGGCTTTATTTATTTGTTTAGTGTTTTGTTTTGGAGTGATTATATGATTTGACAGAAAGATCTTTTTTTTTTTTTTTTTTTTTTTTGGTTTTTTGAGACAGGGTTTCTCTGTATCCCTGGCTGTCCTGGAACTCACTCTGTAGACCAGGCTGGCCTCGAACTCAGAAATCCGCCTGCCTCTGCCTCCCTAGTGCTGGGATTAAAGGCATGCGTCACCACCTCCAGGCAGATCCCCTCTTTAAGTTCAATTATTTTACTAGTACAGCAACTCACAGAACTCAGCAAACACACTTAATGGTTCAAAATAAATAGTATATTAAAGCATAGAAATGAATAGACCAATGAGGTAACGCATAGAAGATCTAGAAGCCTTGGTCTCCAGTGGGAGTTTGACTGTGCCTCATTAATAGCATGTGGTAGTTCTGTTCACCTTCCTACACACCTGAATTAAGTTTGTTTGAATTTTTATATAGAAAAAAATTTTAAAGAGGCTTCATTATATAGATATGATTGATTAAATCATTGGCTGTTGTTTATCAACCTAAACTCCAGCTCCTCTGCTCCTTGGGACATGGTTGATTCTTGTGGCAAGCACCCTCCCCCATCTTGTGTTATTTAGCAACTTCGCCCAAATTATCTTATTAATACAGTCTCGGGTGATCAAAATGTGCTTGTTATAAATTAAAACCAAAAAATAAGAAAGACCCTGTCCCCAGCACTCGGGAGGCAGAGGCAGGCGGATTTCTGAGTTCGAGGACAGCCTGGTCTACAAAGTGAGTTCCAGGACAGCCAGGGCTATACAGAGAAACCCTGTCTCGAAAAACCAAAAAAAATGAAAAAAAAAAGACCCAGTCCAAAAATAAGTAAATAAAACCCATCCTTCATCTTTATCACTTTGAAGCAGAAGACCAAAATTTTAACCACAGATACTTATTGCTCTGTTCAACTTAGGAAGTTACTAGGAGTTGTAAGCCAAGAACCTGAGTCAATATATATATATATATATATATATATATATATATATATATATATAGTCATTGGCAAGGATCCTGAGATGTTTGTATTCTGCATTCTCATGTGCATGGTACTTGGACTCAGAAAGGAGGGGTTGGGAAAGAGCTTTATAGAAATACAAATTCACAGCATTCATATTGCATGCTTTGTGTGAGCCACTGCAAATAGTTCTTGCTACCTACCAGGATTTCTCTGAAAATCAAGAATATAGGCACACACAAGCACAAATTTTAGTTTCATTTTGGCCAATAGTTGGAACAGATGGAGGAACATTAGATATATCTTTCCTGTTTTGTCCAAAATGATCATTGTAGTATTTTCCAAAAAAGAAAAAAAAAAGAAAAAAAAGAGAGAAAGCTATATTTAAACCCAAAGTGGCTACAAATCAGCTCCTAAACTGTCATTGACATTAGCATCTAGATTTTGTAGTTTTTTACAGATCTTTAAAAATATTTATTTCCTAGAAAACATTGCATTAATGCATGATACAAATTTGATAAATTTTTCTTTAAATCGGAATGCAGTTTAAAAGTGACTGAATTTTCTAATTTCAGCTACTGCATTTGATAAGGATACAAACTAAAAAAGTGGAACTGGTATTATCTACTCCTTCAGGCTCTTTGACTTATGATAGGAGAAAAATTTAGAGTGTGGCTTTATATAGATCACATTATGGATGGCTAATATGACTGTGCTCTTCAACCTTGGCAACAATGAGAATTTTTTGTTATTTTAAGTAATTTATATGTTTTGATACATGCTTTCAGTTGGGTTCAGTTAATTTATAGCACAGCTTTTTATTATCCAGACATAGACTTCCTTACATTTTAGCTCTATAATTGACAATGAATATTATGATTTCAATAGTTTAAAATTTTATTGTGCAGTTTTAAAACTGTAGCATAAGTGGTTGAAAATACAAATTAAGTTTAAGTATTACCAATTTTTACTTATGTGCACATTATATCTTGAACTTGATAAAATAGTATTTGTGAAATTACAGGTACTTCCAGCCTAAACAGTGTTGTGTGGCTGAGGTGATGCATCTAAGGACTAAAGTAGCAGTGTTGTCAGCTACTGCTACTGCAGTTTGCTGCGCAGTCAGGGCTACAGAGATTTACTTAAATCTGCCTTTTTTTCCCGGCTTGATAAATGATTTAATTTACAATATTTTTATAGGAATTCTGACATTCTAGAAAATTTCATGCCTGATATTTTGTTATGCTTTGAACAGTAAGATTTACTATTGGCTATCATACTGGAAAATGACCTGATAGTCACAATTAAGCAGGCCTTTTAAAAAGAGAAGTAATGGACCGGGATAGCCAATTTTCGAGCACATGAGAACTTTTTAGGAAAAGTCCATCTAGCAGCCACCCTGGTTTTGCTTTTGATTCATCCTTAAAGGATGGATTTTTGTTACTTGGTGGATTTGATCTGCTATTTCCAGCTTTGAGATTCTCAGTGGCCACCCTGTAAGCAAGCCTGATCCACACCAAGCCTTTCTCACCTTTATTCTCATGGATTTTACAATTAGTTCTAGTGATGGTACCAGTTCCATTTTGCCTCCAGTTCAGTTAATTATCTATATTTTTCTCTATTTATTTTTCATTTTATAATTGGTATCTGGAATAATCAGCAGCTCTTTTCTCATTTATTTTCTCATATTTTTATTCCAGGATTTGCCTCTGAAGCAGGGAGTGTCTGCATTAAAAATGACCTGTAGTTCTCTGCTTCATAGGTTAGAAACTTATTTTAATATTTTGTGGCTAAGCACAGTCCCACTTTTCAAATTCTATAATGAATTATTTAA
Source organism: Mus pahari (assembly GCF_900095145.1). Lineage (NCBI taxonomy): Eukaryota > Metazoa > Chordata > Mammalia > Rodentia > Muridae > Mus > Mus pahari. The sequence continues at coordinate 30,747,778 of NC_034609.1, forward strand.
TTGGCATTGAATGTGGACCACAAGCATATGTTTCATATTGGGGTTTTCTGTATTACTTTAAATGATTAAAATTCAACAGAACGTTCAGCTGAGGCAATAAAAGCTTATTCTTGCTTTACAGCTTAAAACACCAAATTAGATTTAAAAAAAAAATCTATCAATTATAACAAAAGTAAAATAATGCTATTTGGGCATTTTTCAAAAATTATATTTCTAGGCTTTATATTGCTTAAAGCATTTATATTCTAAAACTTAACCAAATTCCAATTATTCATTTTGGGGAAAACAATCAGTTCACAAATCACATTTTCATTGGGACTGCTAGCCAGCCTAGGTGAAAACATGTATAGTGTATTTACTCTTGGATTATACACCGCAGATGCTTCTTCAGCTCCCTCCTCTTCCTCCATGGGCGGTGCTTGCAGCTCCTTTACCACCTCTTCCAGCCCTACCATTTATTCTACCTCAGTCACCGACAGCAAGGCTATGCAAGTGGAGAGCTGCTCCTCAGCCGTGGGGGTAAGTAACAGAGGGGTAAGTGAAAAGCAGTTAACCGGTAACACAGTTCAGCAGCATCCATCAACCCCGAAGAGGCACACAGTTTTGTACATCTCACCACCACCTGAGGACTTGCTGGATAACAGTCGGATGTCCTGCCAGGATGAGGGGTGTGGATTGGAATCTGAGCAGAGCTGCAGTATGTGGATGGAGGATTCCCCCTCCAACTTCAGTAACATGAGCACCAGTTCCTACAATGATAACACTGAGGTACCTCGTAAATCACGAAAACGAAATCCAAAGCAGAGGCCGGGGGTCAAACGACGAGATTGTGAAGAATCTAATATGGATATATTTGATGCCGACAGTGCCAAAGCACCTCACTATGTGCTTTCTCAGCTTACCACGGACAACAAAGGCAACTCAAAAGCTGGAAATGGGTTGGTATCCACATTTTTTAAAGTTCTATCACCATTATGCAAAACAAAAAAGTAAATCATTCCCAAATTTTCTTAATTCTCAGCTCAAGTTTGCATATAAAGTAAAAAAATGCTAATTTTATCCTTGAAGTACATGAGAATTTTAACTTAAAATAATCAAATTTTACTAGAAAAATAATATAAAAGTAGCAGTATATTATAGCAAAGAAATTTTATTATGCGTATGGTTAGGTATAGAGGAAAAGATAATCTGTTTTGAATAACTTAAAATTCAAATGAACTTATATTTTAAAAATATTTTTAAAATATCTTTACCTGCAGAAGTAAGGAGCAGTATAATGAGGCTAGCTAGGTAAAACACCTTAGTGTTCTCCAGAAGCTGAGCTGCTCTTCTAGCAGTTTGTTTCATGGGCCATTTATTCCCTTAGATTTTTCAGAGAATTTTACATTATATTTTTGTTTTTCATCTTTACTTGATGAAAATAAGAAAACAAAAGAGATGACAATTCTCATTAAGGTTCATGTGCTTGATTTTTTTTTTCCTTTGTACAGTGTGCCAATTTGGGCCTTTTAAAAAATTATTAATCTTTTTCCCCCCTCTGATTCTGTTTCTTATTTGAAGGATAATGAAACAGAATTGTAGTACACATTTGAGCTTTCTGTTCATATGTGCCATTGATGCACTATTCCATGCTATATACATAGATTAATATGATCTACTTTAGGATTCCTTTTGGTTTTTTGGGGCTTTGGGTTTTTGGGTTTTTTTGGTTTTGCTTGTTTGTTTTGGGGGGTCGTTTTTGGTTTTGGTTTTTGTTTTTTTTTTTTGAGATAGAGTTTCTCTGTATAGCCCTGGCTGTCCTGGAACTCACTTTGTAGACCAGGCTGACGTCGAACTCAGAGATCACCTACCTCTGCCTCCTGAGTGCTGGGATTAAAGGTGTGTACCACCACTGCCTGGCTTAGGATTCTTTTAGCATTTTAATTGTAATATTTAGTCACTAGACTTTTGAAAGTAAAAGTTTCTACAATATATTTAATAAAATTTAACTCACTAGATTTTGAGAATTAGTTTTTGAGGAGGCACTGAGTGTGACTCTCTAGGTGATGCAGGGTCATTTGTAATTTCCTCCCATCACAAAAGAAATAGTCTGAAAGCTTAGACTGGGGTACTTTGTGATGACATCTTTGATTTGTTACATTAAAAAATCCAATTCAGTCTTTATCATAATAAAGATTAAATGTGTCCTTAAATATTTCCTGTGTACACTTTAAAATTAGTAAGTCTATACTCAAATGTATGAAACCCTAAATGAAACTCATGTCCTTAAAATTAATTTTCTAACCTGAAAATTAATTTGAAAAAAAAATAGCTTACTCTTTTTCTTTATACTTTCATTAAAACTCCTTTAGAGTGCTATAGTTAAATAATTTAAATACTTTACAGTTTCAAAAAGACTAGATTAGGCAATTTCCAAAAGAAAACAAGATACAGCTTTCCTAATATGTCACAGCTTAACACTCCAGAACTCTAGAAAGGAGTATTTATTCAAAGATAAAATGAAGATTAAGACTCTGAAATGTGCTGGACACTCCAAGTCATATAAAGAAGTGTAACCGATAGTACAGATCTGAAAGGTGTGTGCATGGCAGTAAATATATGTGGGCTTATTTGGGTTGCAGTGGAAAAGGGTCTTTTTTTACAAAGTTACAGTGGAAGATATTTTCCTATTTGTACTGAAATAGTTATTAAAGTTTCCAGTTAATAACAGTAAAGCTTTGACTTGGGGATAGTCAAACAGTGATTTACTGTTGCTGATTAAAGAGATTTCTTGACCTACATCTTTTCTGCTTCTGCTTTTGTATGATAGATATATCTTAGAAATGATTTGAGGTTACCAGGGAAAGTATAATGACATTGGTCAAGACAAAACTTTCATGAAATAATTCATGAAGCAGAAACTCCATCAAGCAGCAGAAGAAATGCCCATCTTCTTAGGTAATGGAAAATTATTTAACAAAAGTATATGGAAATGATAAAGAAGTTTAAAATTTGAATTTATAAGATATATTGAGGAAAAGATGAAACCAAATATAAAATACATGGACAACCAACCATTCTTAAACAACCCTCAGTTCTAGCTAATTGCCTCTTTTTAAAAATGAAAAAACAATGAGAAAGATATTAGAAACATGAAATTTTGAAATGTTTTGAGAGATAAGTTATAAAGTCTTCAATATGACACAATTTGAAGTTTATATAATTAAATGAACTTGAGATATGTTGCATATAGCAGTTAATTTATTCGTGAGCCTGAAGTTTTGATAACTGACAAACAGAAAGATGATTATTTTTACAACTAAAAAGTTAGGGCTTATTAAGGAAACATCTGTCTTAAAGCCTTTTTGTATGTCAGTATTGCTGACCTTATCAATCTTAAATTCTTCACTAATATCCTGGGAATCAGCAGCCCTATATCTTTTAAAGTTCTAGAAATTTAGATATGTTATCATATGGATATGGAAGTCATTTTAGGCCTTTTTGTAGTTAAAATTATTTTTTGAAAGAAAACCTGGAGGAATATCTAGCACAAAAGAATGTGAATGTCATTCTAAGACTTCTAAGTAGAATATGCCACAATACATTGTCTATGGTAGTTGTCATTTAGTTGTAAGATTCCGGTGATGAAGTCTCTTTCTAACATGAGGAAGCCCTGCCTTTGATATCCAGCCCTGCAAAAATAAATCAACTAATCCCTGTGTAATGAACTGCTGTTTTTGCTTTTTTCTGAAGCTGTTTTACCTTAACAATTTTTAAATTGAATTACTACTTTTCTAAGAATTAGTTGATGATTTCATTGTTTTACATGTCTGTAGATAAAAATATACATTTTCCCACTTTTACATTTAAAGTTAGAGAATAAAGAGATTTTTAGAATATAGTTTCAGAACCAGGCATGGTGGGTGGTAAACCCATATAAGCCCAGCACTTGGGAAGCTGAGGCTATGGGTTTGTGGGAGGGAGACCAGCCTGGCCTGTAATGAGTTCAAGATCAGTTTGGGCTATGTAGTAAGAATCCACCCTCCTGCCCCCCCCCCCAAAAAAAAAACAACAGGAACATTTTCAGTATGTTAGGAATTAAATTTAATTCCTTGTGGTCTTCTTAGTGTGTGTGTGTGTGTATATATATATATTTTTAGCATATATATGTTATATATATGCATATAATATATATATATATCAATCCACTCAACAAACATTTATTACAAATAAGATATTCGTTTTACAGGAATCATTTTGATTTACTCTCAATATTTGCTTGACTAGTATAAATAAAAGTCTCATCTGTTGAAATAAGTTGTCATGTCGTTTAAGTTTTCTTAGTACTTCAGTATCAAACTTTTCATTTTTATTATAATCAATACATATGAATTGTAAGTATTTGGAAAAAATACAAGAAATTAAGTAAATAGTCCATAATCTAGTCACTCATGTAAATTGCTATTGTCATTACACTATAATTTCTTTTAGTTCCTTTGTATATACATATAGGAGATACTTTTACATAGTTTAAATACACCTTTTTTCTTTTTTGCTTTGGTAATAAGATGAATACAAAACAGATTATTATAGAATCTCATGTATAAGAAATTATACACTCTTCAATCCTAACATTTAAATTCACTCAGAATGCTAAAAAGAAAAACATTATTTTCCCCATTATTCCACTTCAGCCTGATACTTTTGTTCCAAGTAAGGTCTGGTCCTGCCTTTCTTACCATTATAAAACTCCTTTTCCTCTCTGCTCTCCTTGTGTGTTTCTTCTTCCCGTTTGCCTTCATCAGCAAGCATCTCACATGAACTTGCCCTGTCAGTTCCCAGGATTCCTACCTCAGTTACCAGTGCTACCCTTTCCTCCATACTTCTGTCCCTGTCCTAGGGAGTCCTTTCAACTGAGTGACTGCCTACCTTCCCTTTGCTCTTATGACGGAGGCAGCAGCTTGGTCACAACTGGATTGGTAAATTTTAGGACCAGGGTTAAAGCTGTTCTTCTGCTTTTAAAATCATAATATTCCTCTGAGGATCTGGTTACCTTGCTGTGAATTAAAGAAAAAAAAAGCATGCTAGGCCCTGACTTTTCAACAACATACATGTGTAATTTTAAATCTACTCCATGTTACTGGAGGCTGAGGGGTTATTCTGCTTATTTTCATAAAGTATTTGCATTACATAGCTACTTTATAGAAGTCCTAGACACTATTTTGGATATTGTATGATAACCAAAGAAATGCTTAAATTAAAACAGTTTTAGATGGATCCTCGCTTATAGGACAACAGGAGGATATGCACCTCAAGGCCACCTTCAGCTCTACAACAGGTTGAAGACAGCCTGGGGTATATGAGACCCTGTCTCCAAGAAACAACAAAACAAAACTTCCACAATTAAAAAACAAAACCAAGTAGAATTACCAGTACTATAGAGCTCAGGTTATAAGATTTTTACTTTAATCATTTAACCAATCACAGATAAAAATAATCTTTAAAAAAAAAATCACACAGATTATTTACTAAATCTCATCTCCCCCCCAAAAAATTGAATCACTGATTTTTTTATTATAAATTTCTCATTTTGATTTACTGAGAAAGCAGCCCAAAAGAATATACTTCATATACCTTCATTGTTGAATCTTTTAGATAGTTTTAGGTAATTCCTTTTTGTGCTGATTTGGTAGTTTTTGCTAATTCCTTTTTTTTTCTTTTTTCTTTTTTTTTTTTTTTAAGTCTGATTAAAAAGTAACCATAATATTAGTCTTTTAGCTTTATGTGACTGATATGTATAATTTTTGCACTTTATTTTAACTGAATTGCAGTGAGGAAACAATAATTATTGCTCTGTCTTTCTCCTGCCACCCAACTGTAATTTTTTTCTTTCCTGTCCAGTTTTCTCTTTCATGGCATGTAGTTACACTTGGTTCAAAAATATTTTAAAGATACTTTAGGCTGTGTTCTATTTTATCCATAAGTTAAGCAGTTGTTTTCAGTGTTATTGCCTTTCTGTTTCTTCCTTTATCTAAGATAGCTTTTATAGAAGACCGTTTTTGATATTTCCTTCATGTTGTGCTTTGGATTCTCAGAACATTGGACAGCCAAAAGGGAACTGGAGTAAAGAAGAGCCCTATGTTGTGTGGACAGTATCCGGTTAAAAGTGAGGGGAAGGAGCTGAAGATAGTGGTACAGCCTGAAACCCAACACCGAGCCCGGTACCTGACAGAGGGCAGCCGAGGCTCTGTAAAAGATAGAACACAGCAAGGCTTTCCTACGGTGAAGGTAATCATTTTATTTAGTAATGTATGAAGACTGGCCCAGGAGGTGACTTTGTAGGTGAAGGTTTATCCCGAGAATCTGGTCAATGGTGGGAGAAGAGAACTGGCTCTACATGGTTATCCTGACCACCACACAACCACACCATGGCACACACATGCCCCACTTACATGTTCCCCATACAAAACCATCAAATACATGTAAAAATAATACTTACCTATGTGATGAATTTCCTTCAGTTTTACTAATTATTTTAAGCTCAGGAAAAGCTTCCTGAAATAGAAGGGTAGAAGTATTAGCATAGTATAATAGAAAACAAATGTCTAATTGGGCCATAAGCCAAGTAGTACTTAGATAACATTTGAATTTTTTTATTTACCTGGTTGATTTTGTTTTTCTGAGATTATGTTTCACTATAACTCAGGCTAACCAGGAACTCAATATGTAGTCTACGCCAGCCTTGAATTCATGGCAAGCCTCCTGCCTCCTGAGTGCTTGAATTGTAGATGTGAACCAGCATGCCTGGGTAAATTTTAGTTTGATAGATGAGAGTATGTTCTTAAAAGAAAAAAAATATCTGCAGGTCATTAATTATCTCCCTCCTTTGTTTAATAGTGATAGTAGATTCATCCAAAATGCATTATTAAGCAGAAATTTTAAAGTAAATGCAAAAAAACTAGTAGAAATTATTACAAACTTCACCAGGCATGGTATCACATGCTTTTAACTCCAGCATTTAGGAGGCAGAGACTGGCAGCTCTGATATACATTAGGGGCCAATCATAATCTTCGTAGCAAGCATAGAGAGTCCCAGGCCAGCTAGAACTATATGGTGAGCACTTGTCTGAAAACATATGAACATGGAAATAAGTTTGGTTTTTTTTTTTTTTTTCTCTTGGTTTTTTGAGACAGTGTTTCTTGGTGTAGTCCTGGCTGTCCTGGAACTCACTCTGTAGACCAGGCTGGCCTCGAACTCATAGAGAGTCACCTGCCTCTGTATCCCAAGCACTGGGATTAAAGGTGTGTGTCACTGCTGCTCAGCTCAGAAAATAAGATTCTTAAAATTATCAGAATTACCTTTTCAGAACTGACTTAAAGTAAAAATTTATCACTTGATATTATAATATATATTAAATAATATTATTGATTGAAAATAGAAAACAAACAAACAAACATGAACTGCCATTCATTTCATACTTAAATGAAATTATGATTGAAACTCGGGATTGGGAAATGTGTTTTTGAGCATTTGTTCCTGTCTTACCACACTGATCCATCTGCAACCAATCCCTCAAATCCAGTATCAACCTCAAGACAAGTACCAGGCAAGAGAGAAATTCAGGTTTTGTTTGTGTATATTTAGCTGTGTATTTTCATAGTTTAGTCAGTATTTTTAATCTGATTACCTGCCTTTATGTTGTGCTCGGTCGGTGTACTTACACATTTATTTATATATTATTGGTTAATTGCCTGACTCTGATAGGGGATGGAATGACTGCCCCCAACAGTTCATTTGCTCATTCACTCAGCAGGCACTTGTTCCCTTTTAAGTGCTGAGACCAGTCCAGGTACTGCCAACTAGTTCTGTAGTAACTACATCCCATTAAAACTTTACATATTCTCTGCTAAACTATTACATAATCCATTTGTAGAAGGAGATCACAATGGATATACACTTACTTATTTCTTTAATTATTTGCCTGATTATGATAATCTCTGCACAAATATGCTAATATAATGGAATAGAAAAGATGTGATGTTTTTGTAATTTTTTTCTTGCATCCTTTATCAACAGCTTCAGTGTGTTTATTGTAAGATTGTCTATTATAACTATTATCCTGAATATGAACTATCATTTATTTATGAGAGTTTTGTTAGGGGTCTATAATGATCACATATCTTACTTTAAGCAAACACTTCTTGTCATAGATGATGTTCTGGCCTAGAATTTAATGATCCAGTCTTTGAACTCCATTTTCCTGTCATTTGTTTGGCTGCATTTCAAATACTTTTCTCCTCAAACTGCTTAAGAAGTAAATTTAATCACATATATTCTCACTGATGATGAAGATGTTGCCATTAACACAATGCAGTGGTGGTAGCAGATCCTGAGTAATCTATATACTGTCTGGGCAATTGTGTATCCATTCCCACCTTATGCAAATAGGTTATTTGACAGTTTAGCATTAGCACATCTAAATTAATTAAAATGTAGTTATTGTAGAACTAATACAGTAGTTTTCTCTAAGGACCCAGTTTTTATTTAATTTTTGTTATGAAGTTAGCCTTTAATTGAGCCATCTCTCTAGTGTTCCCCATCCCCCCACTTCTTTTTAATTCTTTATGGTTTTTTGTTTGTTTGTTTGTTTGTTTGTTTGAGACAGGACTCTATAGTTCTGTAACTCAAAGAGACCCACCTTCCTCTGCTGTGATTAAAGGTGTGTGCCACCACACCTAACTCCAGTTTTTCTTTATAAGAAAATGTTTGGGGCTGGAGAGATGGCTCAGTGGTTGAGAGCTCTGACTGCTCTTCCGAAGGTCCTGAGTTCAAGTCCCAGCAACCACATGGTGGCTCACAACCATCCATAATGAGATCTGACTCCTTCTGGAGTGTCTGAAGACAACTACAGTGTATTTACATATAATAAATAAATAAAACTTAAAAAAGAAAGAAAGAAAGAAAGAAAGAAAGAAAGAAAGAAAGAAAGAAAGAAAGAAAGAAAGAAAGAAAAGAAAAGAAAAGAAAAGAAAGAAAATAAATGTTTGGACTGGGTGTGTGGCTTGGGTAAAGTACTAGCCTAGCATTTGTGAGCTCCTAGGTTCAGTCTTCAAAGCACAAAAAAGCAAGGAAGAAAAAAAGAAAGTTTTACCTATTTTCCTTTATGTTTAAATTATTTCTCCATCCAGTTTTAAATACAAGATTTGATTTTGAATGTCTAGTTCATTATGAGTTTATTTGAAATGCTAATTAATGTTTATGGTGCATGTTATCTGTTTCCAGCTGGAAGGCCATAATGAACCAGTGGTGTTGCAGGTATTTGTGGGCAATGATTCTGGTCGAGTAAAGCCACACGGATTCTATCAGGCCTGTAGAGTAACTGGGCGGAATACAACTCCCTGCAAAGAAGTGGACATTGAAGGCACCACTGTTATAGAAGTTGGTCTTGATCCTAGCAACAACATGACACTTGCGTAAGTACTTTAATAAATCCCTCCTCCTTTTTTTTGTTTGTTTAAGATTTATTTATTATGCATACAGCATTCTGCCTGCATACATGGCTTTTTTAGAAGATAAGATCAAGACTTACTTATTGAAAATTTTAATATTAATACTAAAAATAAAAATTATATGGTCAGGGGCCTGGGGATATAGCTTAGTTGGTGTAGTACTTGTAAAGCCCTGAGTTGAACCCCAGTACCACATGACCTCTGTGGTGCTGCATGTCTAAAGCCCAAGCACTTGGAGGTGGAGGCAAGAGAGCCAGAAGTTCAAGGTCATACTTGACTATATAGTACGTGTGGGACCCTATTTCTGAAAGAAAATAGAAAAAATATACACTTCAAATTTTGACTTTAGACTAGAGAAATGGCTCAGAGGGTAAAGGCACCTGCCACCAATCCCGATGACCTGGTTTCGATACTGGAACCCAAATGGTAGGAGACTACTGAGTCACAAAAGGGTATCTTCTGAGCCCAACGCATACCTTGCTGTGCATGCTCCCAACAATGGATGAATGAATGATATTTTAAAAATTCTACAAATAGCCAGGTGGTGGTGGCGCACACCTTTAATCCCAGCACTAGG
>NC_034609.1:30757878-30788511 GCF_900095145.1 Mus pahari
AAAAAAAAAAAAAAAAAAAAAAAAAAAATCTACAAATAATAACTATTATATTGTTTGTTTGTTTGTTTGTTTTGAAACGGGCTTTCCAAAAAAAGACAGATAGACAGGGTTTCTCTGTGTAGTTCTGGCTATCCTGGATTTCCCTGTGTAGACCATGATGGCCTTGAACTCACAGAGATCTTTCTGCCTCTACCTTCTGAGTGTTGGGATAGAAGGTGGTATGCACTGGCATAACCAGCCAACTACTATTTTAATGTTTATCTTTCCAGGTTTTTGTTTGGTTTTGTTTTTGACAAAATTGAGATATTAATTATTTTGTAATCTGCTTTTTAGTTAATTTAGGAATGTTTTACAATTTTCATTAGCTGTTACTATATAATATTCTACTGCAGGAGGTAGTTGCTAATTTTTAAAAAAGCAGAGCTCATTTTGTTTTTTTTAAAACATTTTGCTTTATGTTTATGGAAGTTTTGCCTGTATGTCTGTGCACTACTTAAGTGCCTGGTACCCACAGAGGCTAGAAGAGGGCATCACATCCTCTGGAACTGGAGTTGTAGACAGTTGTGAGCTTTCATGTAGGTGCTAGAAACTAAGCCAGGGTCCTCTGGAAGAGCAACCAATACCAATGCTCTTAACTGCTAACCCATCTCTGAATTTGCTGCAAAAAAGAAAGTCTTTTTAAAACAAACAAACAAACAAAAAAAAAAAAACAAACAAAGCACCAGAATACAGAATAGAGATCTAGAGAGGAAGTTTATCAGGTAAGAACACTCATAACTCTTCAGAAGACAAGGGTTTTAGATCCCAGCACCTACATGGCAGCTTTTATAGTTGGCTTTAACTCTAATTCCTAGAGATCTGATGCCCTTCTTTAGCTCCAGGGATACCAGACACACATGTGGTGCACAGATACGCATGCAAGCAAATATACACATAAAATTAATCCATTAGTTAATTAATATATGACAAATACATATAGTATGTACTTTTTTTTCAAGACAGAGTCTCACTATGTTGACCAGACTAGTCTCAAAATTCAAATCCCCATGCCCCTGCCTCCTGAGTGCTGGGGTTAAAGGCGTGGGACACCATGCCCGCAAAAATAAATAGTTTTTAAAAGCACAGAATAAGTCTTATTCTTATATTTATATTGTAGGCTATTACTTATGTTTATATTTTTTTAAGATTTACTTATTTTATGTATATGTGTACACTGTATATGTGTTCTCTTCAGACACACCAGAAGAGGGCATCAGATTCCATTACAGATAGTTGTGAGCTACCATGTGATTGTTGAAATTGAACTCATGACCTCTGGAAGAGTAGTCAGTGCTCTTAACCATTGAGCCGTCTCTCCAGCCCCCACTTATATTCATATTTTAAAAATAATTTTGTTTGCTGATTTTTTTCCATGCTAAACAGAAAATTAACAAGATTAGGAGCTTTGAATATTTAAAATTTATCCATTGATATTTTGTGAGTTTGGGACCTTATGTCTATTACATATTCAAAGAATTAATAAGAATCAGCTTTTCTTCTTTTCTTTTTTTTTTCTTAAGACAGAATTTCTGTGTGTAACAGCCCTGACTATCTGGAACTCACTCTGTAGACTAGAACTCACAGAGATGCACCTGCCTCTGCCTTCTGAGTGCTGGGATTGAAGGTGTGTGCCACCACTATCTGTCCAAGAATCAGCATTTTAAAAAATGAAACTTGTCATAAAATGTTGACTATTGCCAGGCGATGGCCTTTAATCCCAACACTCAAGAATCAGAGGCAGATGGATCTCTCTTTGTGTTTGAAGCCAGCCTGGTGTATGGAACAAGTTCCAGGACAAGGCCACACAAACCCTGTTTCAGAGACAGAAAACATACTGTTCATACAACAAGAGTGTCACTTGGTATTTTCTCTGTTTTAGGGTGGACTGTGTTGGAATATTGAAGCTGAGGAATGCTGATGTTGAAGCCAGAATTGGAATTGCTGGATCTAAGAAAAAGAGCACTCGTGCCAGATTGGTTTTTCGAGTTAATATCACGAGGAAAGATGGCTCTACCCTGACATTGCAGACACCTTCTTCCCCCATTTTATGCAGTAAGTAAGAAAATAGGAAGATGCTAGATATGTGAAGAGTTCTTAAGTTTATCATGTCAATTTTTCAGATATCTGTAAATTGTAATGTTTTATACTTTAGCTTATATGGTCATGTTGAACTTGAAACATTTGTAGCCAAGTGCACACAAGTGGCAAGCACTCATGCTCCAAGCCACTTGGAATGCTGAAGCATGAAGATACTGTGAACCCAGGAGTTAAAGTCTAGGCTGGAGAAAACAGCACATCTCTGTCTCTTTGACCAAAAACAAAGTTGTAGAAAGCTGGGTATGGTGGCACAAACTATAATCTTAGTGACTAGGAGCAGAAACAAGAAGACTGCCATGAATGTAGGCCAGCCTATTCAGAAAGACAAGATCTGTTTCAGAAAAACTGACAAAAAATAGTTGTGTTAATTTTTAGGCAAAACTAAAGATGATCTTGGGAGGTAGGGGCAAAAAGGTCAGGAGTGTAGGTCATTCTTAGCTACATTGTGAGATTAAGGACAGCCTGGGCTACTGGAAATCCATCTCAGAATATAAAGATATTAGAATACATTGAAAAAAATACTTAGCTATGTATAGTTTCCTATTATTATCATATACTGAATTTTTATGTATATGAGTACACTGTAGCTGTCTTCAGACACAGCTGAAGAGGGCATAGGATCCCATTACAGATGGTTGTGAGCCACCATGTGGTTGCTGGGAATTGAACTCAGGACCTCTAGAAGAACATTCAGTGCTCTTAACCGCTGAGCCTTCTCTCCAGCCCAAGGACCTAAATTTGATTCCTAGCAACCACAGGGCAGCTTACAACTGTCTGTAATTTCAGTCCTTGGGAATCGAATCTGTTGCACTATTCCATCTCCATGGGCACTTCATATGGTGTGGTGCACAGATATATATTCAGGCAAAACACATAGAATTAAATTTTAAAAAAAAATTAATTTGAGGGCTGTCAAGATGGCTCAACAAGTAAAAGCACATTTTGCCAAACCCTGACCTAAGTTGGCTCCTTGGAGCCCACATGGCACAGAGGACTTACTCCCACAGACGTGATGCACACACACTGAGTAAATAAACCTTAGTGTAACTTGAAAAATATGTTATGTAATTTGACCTGAAGATTTTAACACTTAAAGTAGTCTGGATTGGTTTCTGAGCAAATAAGTCATTTAAATAGGATGCCAAGAGTCAGTTGTCAAGCTCTAGGGTTTCCATGAGCTCTTGGAGTACTGAAGTAAAATGAGGAGAAACTCTGTTAAGAATGGCAGAATGGCATGTCACAAAAAAACGCCTGCAATCCCAGTACTTGGGAGGCAGAGGCAGGTGGATTTCTGAGTTCGAGGCCAGCCTGGTCTACAGAATGAGTTCCAGGACAGCCAGGGTTACACAGAGAAACCCTGTCTCGAAAAAACAAAAGTGGAGGAAAAAAAAGAATGGCACGTCATATTTCTTCTTACTAGTTGTGGTTGTACAGCACAATGCTTGTGAATGAGAAACCTAACTCCGACCCCTAACTTTAGTATAGAAAGAAAACAAGTGAAAGTATGATGATGGTTTTGAGTTCAATGATGGTGTTACGTGCCTTTTATTTTTATAGTTTTTATTTATTTCAAACAGTAAATGGGACAATTTTTTTCTTTTCTTATTAGAGATCCATTTATTTTATACTTATGTGTATATATGTTTTGCCTACATGTATGTTTGTGCACCATGTATTTACCTAGTGATTGCAGAGATCAGAAAAGGACATCAGATCCTCTGGAACTGAAATTACAATTATGTGTCATAATGTGGGTGCTGGGAACCAAACCTGAACCTCTACAAGAGCAGCCAGTGCTCTTTACTGCTTAGCCATCTCTCCAACTCTGAGAATTTTTGTTTTTGTTTTGTTTTGGTTTTGTTTTTGTTTTGAGCAGGGCTTCTCCATGTAGCTCTGGCTGTCCTGGAACTTGCATCTGTGTAGCCCTGGATGTCCTGGAACTCACTCTGTAGACCAGATTGGCCTTGAACTCAGAACTCTGCCTGCCTCTTGCCTCCCAAGTGCTGGAATTAAAGGCGTGTGCCACTGCTGCCCAGCAGCAAGGGAGTCCTTGATAAGTAACCTATAATTCAAGGTCATTCTGCCTCAGATTCTATTTTATGTTTGTGTGTTTGTGTTTGTGTGGACAAGTATGCCCTACAGGTACATGTGCATGTGTACAGCATCTGTCTTTCTTAGTCTCTACCTATATTTTGAGGCTTAGTCTCTCACAGAACCTGAATTTATAGGTTTGTCTAGTCTGGCTGACCAGTGAGCTACAGGATCATCTTTTCTCTGTCCTCCAGCACAGGAGTTGCAGATTTGTACTGCCACACTGGCTTTTATTTGAGTGCTAAGAATCCAGACTCAGATCCTGGTACTTGCATGGCACTTTACCCACTGACTCATCTTTCCACCTTTATCTCAGTCTCTTATGTGCCGGGGTTACAGGCCTGAATTGTGTTTTTTTTTTNTTTTTTTTTTTTATATAACTTATATATGATTTCAAAACAGAAAAGAGATGATGTTCCAGTCCATTGAATTTCCTGTTATTTTATTGTAGATAATATGACCTTGCTAGTCCTCCTTGGTCATTTAAACCCTTTTTTTTATTATTATTGTATTTAGTTTTGTCAAATTATCACAGCTATTCTTTACCTTAGCAAATACCCAAATTTTATGTTCATTTATTTATTGTGGATGTTTGTTTCTGTGTTTATGTGTACATGTGTGTATGTGTTTGGTTGTATGTATGCCACTGTGCACATCTGAAGTTAGAAGACTGCTTGTAGGGATGAATGGGTTCTTTCCTTCTACCATGTGAATTCTGGGAATCTAATCGGGTCATCAGAGCCATCGCACCACAAAATTTTTAAGAAAGATTTTTAATTTATTTAGTTTGTGCATGGGAGTAGAGAGAGAGAGAGAGAGAGCGCACCGTGTGTGTGTGCGTGTGTGTGTGTGTGTGTGTGTGTGTGTGTGTGTGTGTGTGTGTACACCACGGCATGCCTGGTGGCCAGAGGCCAGAAGAAGGCATCAGATTCCCTGGAACAGGAGTTACAATGTTTGTGAACTGCGGTGTAGGTACTAGGAATTAAACCTGACAACTTGAGTTTTATCCTGTTCCCACATAGTAGAAGTGAAGAACTGACTCCCATTGTTCTCTGACCACCTACCCACTGTGGTGTGTGTACATGTACACATACACAGAGACACAAGTGATCTAAAATAAATAAAATGTAATAATAAAAAAAGAAAACAAAAATTAATGATCTACAAAAACAACTCATAAAAGTGGATTCATGATTACAAGTTGTTTTCAGATAAGAATTAAGGGTTGGTGGCTCCTCTGTGTAAAACTTACATATGTGTATCCACAGCTCAGCCAGCAGGAGTTCCTGAGATCTTAAAGAAAAGCTTGCATAGCTGTTCAGTGAAAGGAGAGGAAGAAGTATTTTTAATTGGGAAGAACTTTCTGAAAGGAACTAAAGTTATTTTCCAGGAAAATGTTTCTGGTAAGTAGACATATAAGTGGTAAAGAGTGTTCCACGTTTCATTTGTTATAAAAATACAGTTATAATTACAAAATGAAAATGTTAAAAAAAATTTATAAGTCACTGTTTTTATTTCCATCAGATGAAAACTCTTGGAAATCAGAAGCTGAAATTGACATGGAGTTATTCCATCAGGTATAAACTTTTTAATAATTTGATGTTTATTCAGCAATTAATTCATTTTTGTTCAGATAACATAGCTCAATTATTTGAGGTTCCTTCCAGTTCTGACATCTTATTCATTCCTTCACATAATCAGGTAACCCAGCAGTCATGGCCTCTAGAGCACTCTTGTCAGTCAGACCCCAACACCAAGCATGTGAAGATGCCCACAGAAGGCTGCTAGCTTACTCCGTTCTCCCTGAAGGAGAAGGGAGCTCTGCTCTCAAGTCTGTTCTTTCAGGGGACACCTCAACAACCCTAGTTCTAATTTATTTCTTTTTTTCTTTTTTTTTTTNGTTGTGAGCCACCATGTGGTTGCTGGGATTTGAACTCCGGACCTTCGGAAGAGCAGTCGGGTGCTCTTACCCACTGAGCCATCTCACCAGCCCCCCTAATTTATTTCTTAAGTACCGGTTTACTTTTTAAATTTACTACCAACTGAAGCCTTATTACTCCATAGGATACTTCTGTGTGCTGTGAATGTGCTTTAGCTTGCTGTTGTTTCTATTTTAGACAGGGTCTCAATGGGTACATGTTTTGGGTTCTGACATACTGGTTAGATTAATGTAATCTCCCTTTAATTTAGTACTCTCTCCTCTTTATTGTCCTTTCTTTATCTCCTTCTCTCCTTCTCTCCTTTGTTTCTTTTCTCCCTTCTTCCCCTCTATCCATTTGTCTATTCTTTCTTCTGAGGAATAGGTCGTACCTACCCCCACGTCCTTTTTTTCCTTTGATGTAAGGTCTCCTGTAGTCTAGGCTGGTTGTGAACTCACTATATAGCCAAGGATGGCCATGATTTTCTGCCTCTGCTTCCCACGTACTGGGATCACAAACCTGGCTTCTACAGGACTGAGGATTACACTCAGGGCTTCATGCATGTTAAACAAGCACCCTACCAACTGAGCTATGTCCATCTTTAGTCCAATAATTAAATAATAATTAAACAATTAAATTTATAATGATATACTTATATAATATAAATAATATATTTAAAATAAGATAATGATGAATAATTAAATAATAAAACTTTTTAAATTTACTGTTAGTATTTTATGTATCATGTAGGTGCACATGACATATAGTGTGTAAGTCAAGACAGATTTATGGACTTGGTTCTATTCTTCACCATGTGATCCAGGTATCAAATTCAAGTCATCAGGTTTATGTGACAAGTGCAATGCTAGAGGTCCTTAGAGGGTTGGGTTTTGTTTGTTTATTGTATACTTGTAGGTGAGTGTGATGTATGTGTGCAGTGGCAGTCAGAGGACAACTCTGTGTGTGGAGTCAGTTCTCTCCTTCTGACCTCTGCAGGCCCCAGGTTTTTTCAGCAAGTATTTTTAACCTAGTGAGTCATCTCAGCCCAGACTTGAAGTTTTTGTTTGCAAATAAGTTTATAAACAAACTAAATCATAGCATGATAGGTCATTGGTTCTGTGGTTTTGTTCATTTTTAATTTTTTATTTTATTTCAAAGAGAGGAATGAGTTAAGTGCCTTTCTGGAAAATATTTTCTTAGACTAGAATTAGAACTGGTATCCTAGAGAGCTAACCTAGAGATTGTAGCAAATGGAAAACAGAAATGAAATATTAGAGAGAGGAAAAGGTATTGAAATAAACAAAACTTTTGGAGTTGGGCATGGTGGCACACACACCTATAAAACTGAGCAGTTAGAGGTTGAAGCAGGAGTGAGACTTTCAGGCCAGGTTGTTAAGAATTCACAAATGACATCTGAGTACGTGTATGTATGGTACTATTGTCTTGACAGACTGTGGGACAGAACACCCTAGATCTTTGTGGAACTTCTATTTTTGTTGTTCAAGAGAGAGAGAAAGCAGTCAGTAATTTCAAGTGATTAAAAAGGACTGTTATTGAGCTGGGCGTGGTGGCGCACACCTTTAGTCCCAGCACTTGGGAGGCAGAAGCAGGTGATTTTCTGAGTTCAAGGACAGCCAGGGCTACACAGAGAAACCCTGTCTCAAAAAACAAAAAAAAAAAAGAAGAAGAAGAAGTAGTAGTAGTAGTAGTAGTAGTAGTAGTAGTAGTAGTAGTAGTAGTATAAGAAGAAGAAGAAGAAAAGGACTGTTATTTATGGGGCCAGAGAGATGGCTCAGTGGTTAAGAGCACTAACTGCTCTTCCAGAAGTTCTGAGTTAAATTCCCAGCAACCACATGGTAGCTCACAGCCATATGTAATAGGATCTGACACCCTCTTCTGGTGTATCTGAAGACAGCTACAGTATACTCATATAAATAAAATAAATAATTTTTTAAGTGCTATTATGAAAATAAATGTGACTGGGTTGACAAGAATAATGCTTTAAAAGAATGGACAGGATATGGAAGGGAAGCCTTCTGCGAAGGTGGTATTTGTTTATGAGACCTGGGTATGGGTAAGGAACTTGCCATCTGAGAAGATGAAAATATTATAGTTGGAGAGAACAAGTCTGAGATAAAGCTGAAGTTAGTAATTAAAAGGACCATGGTGAGAGTGGGAATGAGATGGAAGTTGGCTAAGCAGGGACCTTGTAGGCTGTTGTAAAAATGAGGGCTTTACTATGAACAACATACTAAGATGAATGACATGCACGTATCAACCTGAGCTTTAAAGCATCCTTTTTTGTTTGACGTAGTGACCCACACCTAATCTTGGCATGTAGGAATGTGAATGAAGCAGAACGAGCTGGGGATTGAGACAGGTCTGAGCTCCATAGCAAGACCTGACTCAAAAAATCTGCTGTGGCTTTTTTCTAATCAAACTTTTAAATTGTGCAGATATTTACTTTTTTTTTTTTTGCTTAAACATTGACTTCCTATCTGATTCTTATATTTTTCCTTAATTAGAACCATCTTATTGTAAAGGTTCCTCCGTATCATGACCAACATATAACTTTGCCTGTATCAGTGGGAATATATGTTGTGACCAATGCTGGAAGATCTCATGATGTTCAGCCATTTACGTACACTCCAGATCCAGGTATGCCAGAATGAACAGTTCTGAAATAAAATGAATAATTAAATTCTATACCTTTGAAAAAGTTTGAAGTCTAGGCAGCCAAAACATGAAGCCCTACTAAATTGGAGGTGAAATATTTTATAAAAAGACAGCTACCAAATACTACTGTTACTCTGAGAATCATTTCCACATGTTATCTCATAATAAGAGATCTGAGAGTGCTTAAGCTCTGATGCTCCAGAGTTAGTCACAGGTCACTTTCTAGTGACTATCACTGTTATTGAGTACCTCTTAAATGCAGGAAGGTGAAACTCAAAACTGGGAAATTGCTAAAGTGTGGCTGGTTTATGAGGTCTCCCCTCCACCCCCACCATCATGTTGGGGTTGATTCCAGGGCTTTATGTATGCTAACCACATGCTTGACCACTGAACTATACACCTCTGGTCACAGGGTTTCTCTGTGCAGCCCTGGCTGTCCTAGAACTTGCTCTGTAGACCAGGCTGGCCTCAAGTTCAGATCTCATTGCCTCTGCCTCCTTAGTGCTGGGATTAAAGGTGTGTGCCACCATTGCCCAGAAATGTTTTAAATATAATTTCAGCATTTAATGATTTAGAAAGCAGACCACAAAAGCAACTGAAATGTTTAAAATTTATTTATTTAGCCAAAATGTGACTTCTGAGTTATTTGCCTATTTTGTTTAGTTACCTGAAAAATTAAGAAAGCCTCTGACAAAAATGGGAAAAACATTTTGGAAATGAAAATTAATGGCTTGTTGCATTGCCAGGAGGCTCAGTTTCTGCTGCAGTTGTTATTGGTTCAGTTTGTTCTAAAATGAAGACTATTTCAGAATTAGCAGTTCTGCTACTGCAGGTTATTGATAATGTTATTCCCACATATTTCAGGACCCAGTGAAATAGAAGGTGAGGAAAAGTGATTGAGAAAGCTTCTGCTCATGCAGGAAAGTGCTTGCCTTGCATGGATAAGGACTTGAGTTGATTTCCAGCATCCACATTAAAAAGCAGTTCTGGGGAGGCAGAGACAAGTAGATCATTAGCACTTCCTGGCCTGGGTGTTGGGTTCCCTGAAACTAGGGTTATAGACAGTAGGTTGGGAGTGGCCAGGTAGATGCTGGGAACTGAATTTTGAGTCCACTGTGAGAACAGGAAGTGCTCTTAATAAGTCATCTCTCCAGCCCTGAACTTTGTCTTTTTATTAAATTAGAAATAACTAGCTATTGTTATGAGAAATAATGAGTTAAAAGTAAACCGACTCAAATCTCATTTTGCATGTTTATGAATGCAAAATAAGTAAGTTGAGGACCATGGCATGCTCACCCCACACTAATAATTTTTTTTATTTTATTTTTTTGGTTTTTTTCGAGACAGGGTTTCTCTATGTAGCCCTGGCTGTCCTGGAACTCACTCTGTAGACCAGGCTGGCCTTGAACTCAGAAATCCGCCTGCCTATGCCTCCCGAGTGCTGGGATTTTAAAGGCGTGCGCCACCACATCCGGCTTTTTTTTTTGTTTTTTTTAAATTGCTTAAAACATTGAAAGCCAGGGTGGGTGATTCCAGTTTGTCACCTCAGCAGTCAAGAGCCTGATGCACTAAGATTGCCAGTTTGAGGACAACCTGGGCCACATAACTTTACTTCATAACAAAACAAACAAGCCTTAACAAATAAAAATTAGGATGTGTTTTAGATAAAAGTAACTAGCTAGGTTCAGCAAGATTGCTCAGTGTGGTAATGACCTAGGAGCCTGAGTTAGTTCCTCAGACCCATGTGGTAGAGAACCAATTTGACTCTTGCATGTGTTCTGTTGTACATGTGTATGAATGCACACAGACAATAAGTAAATCTAATTTTATGATTAAAATGCAAGTTGGAGATAAAAGGGTTTATTTTATTTGGCTTACACTTCCACATTGCTGTTCATCAGCAAAAGAAGTCAGGACAGAAGAAACTCAAACTCAAACAGTGCAGGAACCTGGAGGCAGGAGCTTATACAGAGGCCATGGAAGAGTGCTACTTACTGGCTTGCTTCCCCTGGCTTGCTCAGCCTGCTTTCCCTTTAGAACCCAGGACCATCAGCCCAGGGATGGAACTATTCACAATGGGCTGGGCCCTCCCATCAATCACTAATTAAGAAAATGCCTTACATCTGGATCCTATGGAGGCACCTTCTCAATTGAGGTTTCTTCCTTTTAGATAACTCTAGTTTGTGTGTGTCAAGTTGACATAAGATTAGCCAGCACAGTGGTTAAGAGCACTTGTTGCTTTTGCAGAGAACCCAGGTTCAATTCCCAACACCCACATTGTGGTTCACACAAGTACCGTGGTAATCACAGCACT
Source organism: Mus pahari (assembly GCF_900095145.1). Classification (NCBI taxonomy): domain Eukaryota; kingdom Metazoa; phylum Chordata; class Mammalia; order Rodentia; family Muridae; genus Mus; species Mus pahari. The sequence goes on from NC_034609.1 coordinate 30,769,015, forward strand.
GGCGAGATGGAGACAGGAAGATTTTACTAGCCAGCCAAGCCAGGCTGACTAAATCTATGACCTTCTGGTTGGGCTAGGTCACAGTGGTTCTCAACCTTCCAAATGCTGCAACCCTTTAATATATTTCCTTATGTTGTAATGACCCCAACTATAAAATTATTTTGTTGCTACTTAACTGCAATTTTGCTACTGTTATCATAATATAAATATCTGATATACAGGACATCTTGTATATTACCCTGTGGAGGTCCCTAACCATGGGTTGATAACCACCAGGTTTAGGAAACCTTGTCTCAAAAAAAAAAAAAAAAAAAAAAGGTGGAAGGGATTCCATGAAATTTAAAAATGACAATAATAAAAATACTGGGGCCAGGCATGGTGGCGCAGACCTTTAATCCCAGCACTTGGGAGGCAGAGGAAGGCGAATTTCTGAGTTCGAGGCCAGCCTGGTCTACAGAGTGAGTTCCAGGACAGCCAGGGCTACACAGAGAAACCCTGTCTCGAAAATAATAATAATAATAATAACAATGACCATTTGAAGCAGAACCTACTCATTTGCAGTTTAGCATTATTATTTAGAAATGATCTCCGATCTTCAGCTCCTTAAGTCAGAAACTGTTATGGAAGATTTAAGCAACATGACTAGATATAGTAACCTTGTGGTTCTCTGTTAGTGTTAGCAAAGAATCTTTTTCAAAGTTTTACTGAAAGGATAGTCATAATATTAGAGACCTAGTATGTTCATCATGTGTGTTTTAATTTACTTTAAATATTGACAAATGTTTTCCAGTTGGAACTTTTTAATAAACTTACATAGGTAAATGATAACCTTTTTTTCTTGCTAGTGCTCTAATGTAGCTGTTAAGTGTTAAATGTCTGATATTTGGTGTCAGTCTTTCATTCATGTGTTAAGATTCTTAAAGTTTTCTGTTTTGGTAAGTGATTATATATTTTATCTGCTTGGAGATAAGTATATTTTAGAAGGTAGTCTGCTGGTTATAAAAAATTAACCTAGGGTTCTAGTAAACAAGTCAATGACATGCAAAGAAATTATTCCAATTAAAGAGTATTAGAATATGTATTTTACCAAGATGAATAAATTGAACAAAATATATGACTTTTATTTTTAATATCAGCAGCTGGTGCTTTGAATGTAAATGTGAAAAAGGAGATATCTAGTCCAGCAAGACCTTGCTCTTTTGAAGAAGCCATGAAAGGTACCAAGTTGATTCTTCTCAAAAACTAATTTTGCCCTCCTATGTGTTTACCAGCAAAACCTTAATGCTTTGTTTTCTCTGATCTAATGTGATACTTAGCAAATTATAAAATAAATACTTGTTTAACTTCACTGATGCAGAGACTTATTTTTCAACTTGATATTTCCCTTCATTTAGCATACAGATATACTTTTAAAAACAAACCAAAAACCCATAATAGACCAGACATGGTGGTGCATCCTTGTAATCCTAGCACTTGGGAAGCAGGGGGATCATGAGCGCAAGATTACCAAGACCTTGTCTCAGAATAATAGCTAATATGTTGGGGTAGAGAGTGTGCTTCTTCAGTTTCTTCAGTTTAACCCTTATGGGCCTTCAGGATGGCTCAGTGGATAAGGTACTTGCCACTAGTTCCAGTGACCTGGGTTTAATCCCAAAAATACACGGGGATTGTGGCCTTCACATTTATCATGGCAGTACACACAAGATAGGTAAATAAATAAATAAATAAATAAATACAAAATAAAGCCCAAAACCCAGAAAAGTGATGAGAATAAGTCATACAGTTGTGCTTTTTACTGAGACTGAAGAGACTGAAATATGAACTGTAGGTGTTTGAAGAGTTACTTTGGGATCTAATCATTAAGTCTGAACTGTTTATTTACTTCCCTACCAATTTAAAAAACATCAAAACAGTGAAGACCAGGAGTGATAGGTAGCACATTCCTACAGTGTCTTGTTTTGTTTTGTTTTGTTTTGTTTTTCTTTCTTTTCTTTTTTTTTGTTGTTGTTGTTTTGTTTTGTTTTTCGAGACAGGATTTCTCTGTGTAGTCCTGGCTGTCCTGGAACTCACTTTGTAGACCAGCTGGCCTCGAACTCAGAAATCCACATGCCTCTGCCTCCCAAATGCTGGAATTAAAGGCATGCACCACTACTGCCCGGCATTCCTACAGTGTCGGTGCTCTGGTATCTGAGACAGGAATTTCATGAGCTCAAGACCCATCTAGCCTTTATACTAAGACTGTCTCTAAAAACCCAAGTACAAAAGAAGCAATGGTTATAAACCAATTTAAGTTTGTTACAGTGTGGTAAAGCAGATTATGGTCCACAATTACAGTATGTGGTGATGGTGCTCTTATGCCTTTATCTATGAAGATACAGATTACATAATGACACAATTCTATAATTCATGAGTCAGTCTGCCTCCAGAAATGGCGACAGTGGATCCCAGTGCATCATTGCTGTGCCGCACCACACAGCAGCAAGTCAGCCTTCTCTGTACTGACAGTGCATGCATGCTCAGTACTTCCTTATTCTTACCCAACCCAAAAGCAACTGGCACTCCACCTAACCAGAACACCTAAGCTAGGAATCTTACAGCTCTCTGCCTACTAACAAAAGCCAGTCTAAGCTAATGAGAGCCAGGGTGGGAGCCCATGCTTTTAATGCCAGCACTTGTGAGGCAGAGGCAGGTGGACTCTTGTGAGTTGCCTGGTCTACATAGTAAGTTCCAAGACAGCCAGGGCTATGTAGAGACCCCATCTAAAAAAAAATAATAATAATAAAAAATAAAAATGTCAGCCTAGTGTCAGAAAGCCAACTAGATATCAGTATCCCAGTCTGTCACACATATCCAGAGATAGCAGAGGCAGCCCATGTAGATGATTCTCTACTCTAATACCACCAGCAGTGCTCGATTAGAAAGCCTGCTGGCACTGGGATACCAAAGAAACATAGAAGAGAAATGCTTTCCTCACTTCTCTAAAGCCAATAGCCAGGGAAGCACTTTCCACTACATAGGCAACACCAGACACAGATCAGGTAGAGTTAGGAATAACCAGACCAGATAACCCAAAATTGAACTAAGCTGTCACTGAAACTACAGTAAGCCAGAACCTGTGCAAGTTAAACAAGATGAGCACAGTAAACATGCTTATATTAGTTTAAGTGGTACTGCGTCTCCTAACACAAAAATCCAACGTGGCTTTGAAATAGTTTTTAAATCATATATTAGGAACCAAGAAAAATCACATGAGAAAAGATAACTGATATGAATTATTAAGAAAGGTGTTGGAACTATCTAACAAAATGATAGACCATGAAATTAATGCAACAGGTAATTCTTAATTTCTTGAAAGTTGAAACTAAAAATAGAAGATTTTAGTAAAGAAAGGGGAAAGATTTTTAAAAGAACCAGATAGAAATTACAGGACAGAAAAATACAGATTTTTTTTGTTGTTGTTGCTAGTTATATTTTATTGAAACTGGGGGAAATAATGTCTTCCAGTGGAATCAAATAAGAAATCACCAATAAAGTAGAGACAGGGAGGATCTCTCTGAGGTTGAGGGCACTTCGGTCTAATAGTGAATTCCAGAACTACATAGACCCTGTCTCAGAAAGGGAGGTGGTGGGGGGAGAATGAAAAGAGAAATCAGTAATAAAGAAAATAGGGAAATCTTCACATTAAAGTTTTGAGCCTGGTGGTGGTGATGGCACATGGCTTTAATCCCAGCACTCAGAAAACAGAGAAAAGGCAAAGTTTTGAGCTGAGGATGTGGCTTATAGTAAGCAAAGTGCTTGCTAACAGCATGAGGTCCTGGGTTGGCTCTCCAGCATTGCATAAAACAGGTGTGGTGTTGCACACCTGTAATCTGAGTGCTTGAAAAGTAAAGGCAGGAGTATCAGAAATTCAAGGTTATCTTTGGCTTTAAGTTTAAGCCACCCTGGGAAACATGAAAATCTATCTCAAAGAAGAGTGCAAGTGGCTGGAGAGATGGCTTAGTGATTAAGAGCACTTGTTGCTCCTGCAGAAGATCCAGGTTCCATTCCACCACCTCATGACAGCTCACAGCCATCTGTTCCAGGGGAGCCAATGCCCTTTCTTGACCTTTATGGTTGCATGGTGCACATTCCTGCTAGCAGGCGGAACACTCTAAACATATGAGTAAACATAAAGTAAAAAGAAATAAGTATTTGTTAAAGAGAACATAGGTAACAAAAGGAAATTTAGAAATAAACTGAATAAAGATAAAAATAATGGCATTTGAAAGTTTGTGAGATACTAGGCATAGTGGCATGTGAACTGTAATGCTAGCACCCTGGAGCTGAGAAAGGAAGAGAAATGTTTGAGACCAGCATGAGCTGTATCATAGCAAAACCCCATATGTGGTTCTTTCTGTAATAAGAATTTGAGCCTCAAACTTGTTCATCAGGCTTTAGCTGCATGGTCAATTCACAAACTGTCACTAGCAGGAACTGTAGACTCCATAAAATACCAATGGTAAACTCAAGGAAAAGTTACAAAGAAGAAAGAAAATGAGTGAAAGGGGGATGGGAATTGAATGGAAAGGTAGTAATTGGCTCTCCTAGCTATAAGTCGATAGCTATTGAAAGTGGAGATTGATGAGGTAGAAAATGGTTTAGAAATGCATTTAATGTACCACCTTGAATTGTTCAAGTTTCTAAAACACTAATTCAGAGGACAAAATTTGTAAATTACTTTATATAGTCTTGAATTCTTGCTGAGAAATACTTGCTGAGAATAATCTCAGTCTTCAAAAGGTTGGAATGCTGGGTTGTACCTGCATGTTTAACCTCCTGGAGGTAAACATACAGTCTATATGCTAAATACTCTTTAAGACATGATCCCTGTTGCAGATCTGGAGGCAAAGGCAGGTGGATTTCTGAGTTCGAGGCCAACCTGGTCTACAAAGTGAGTTTCTGGACAGCCAGGGCTACACAGAGAAACCCTGTCTCAGAAAAAAAAAAAAAAAAAAAAGATATGGCTTTCGGGATACAGCTGATAGCTGAACCAGTTCAGTTTATTACTTGATCCATAAGCTGTAGGTATTTATGTAGTGGTGGAGCTCTCCTCTAGATTGCAGATGACCCTAGGTTGTTTTTTGGTTGGTTGGTTGGGTTTTTTTTTGTTGTTGTTGGGGGGATTTGAGACAGGGTTTCTCTGTATAGCCCTGGCTGCCCTAGAACTCACTCTATAGACCAGGCTGGCCTCGAACTCAGAAGCCCGCCTGCCTCTGCCTCCCTAGTGCTGGGATTAAAGGCGTGCGCCACCACGCCCAGCGGACCCTAGGTTTTATTCCCCAGCACAGTACCACATAAGTAAGCCTGCCTTCTCAGTCCATACCAAAAATCTTCAGGCTAGTCACACTTGCGTAAAGGGAGGTTAGGTAGGAGTAGGGATATAACAGAGTGGGCAGAATGCCTGCCTAGGATGCATTAAGCCCTGGGTTCAATAATTGTCTCTGCATATAGCAGACATAGTGGCCCACACATGTAATTCTAAGTGAAGACAGAAGGATCAAAAATTTGAGGTTATCCTAGGTTACATATCTAGTTTGAGGCCAGCATGGACTACATGAGAGTTTCTCAAAAAAATAGGGTAAGCATAAATGTATCATGAATTATAATCATGATATAATCTATCCAAAATAGACATTTAACCCAGGTATGGTGGTGTAACATACATATACTTTGAGCTCTTAGAGGTTGAGGTGGAAAGATGACAAGTTTGAGGCCAGCCTAGGCTGTATAGAGACTACTTCAAATAAACTAGGTTTAAACCATGGCCTATAGTAAGCAGATTGTTTCTTATGGTTTACAACTTTTCTTTTTTTATGTGTATAGCAATGAAAACGACTGGATGTAACGTAGATAAGGTGACTATCCTTCCTAATGCCCTGATCACTCCACTCATATCAAGTAGTATGATTAAGACTGAAGATGTTACTCCAATGGAAGTAACATCAGAGAAAAGATCTTCCCCAATTTTTCAGGTAAGTTATGTAATGAATGCCCCATATCTCTCTCACATATGAAAAATTACTATATTTTTCATATGTAATATTTAATAGTAATATTACTATATTACTATTCCCCTTTCTTGTTCTGTTGGCATCTGTTTTCCATCAGATATGGTTAATGAATTTTGCTTTTCAGAGCAAATGCTTTATAGGTCAGTAAAATTGCTTACAAAGTAACTTCAGGACACATTTTGATAAGAGGAGAAATTCATTCCCATGAGATGAGGTGTACTTAACGACTACAAGTTGGTTTGGGGACTAAGGAATCAAAGATGTGAGATTAAGGCCAACCTGGGCTACGGAGAAAGACCCTGCCCCCAAAATTAGTTGATTTAATGAAAGCACCAATTTTAGCATTTTCAGAAATAGAGGCGTTTTGATTATGGTACCTTCTCTACTCTCTTTTAATTCTCCTCTTCACTTGTTTTCCAGTGTTACTGATGATCCACAATATGGAAATGTCTTGAACTTGGTTACATACAAACTATCAGATTAATGTTCTCTTATTATTCTAATTTAGCTAAGCATATCAGTAACTGCTTGTTCTGCTTGTTTGGTTATCTTTACAATACTGAAAGTCAGATATTGTCATAAAGAATCAGTCTTACACTGACTTCTATTGATATGTAGAATAGAAAGCTTATTCTGTGTGTAATCTTAGAAATAATTTTTGGAGTAATATATGTGATTATTTAATTTATATGTGCATATTGTTTGTGGCTTTTATTTTTTTAGACTACAAAGAGCGTTGGATCAACCCAGCAAACCTTAGAAACTATTTCTAACCTAGCAGGAAGTGCACCCTTTTCATCACCGTCATCTTCCCATTTAACTCCTGAAAATGAAAGTCAGCAGCAGCTTCAGCCCAAGGCGTACAACCCAGAGACCCTGACAACTATCCAAACACAGGACATCTCACAGCCCACTTTCCCTGCAGTTTCTGCTTCTAGTCAGCTGCCCAGCGGCGATGCACTAATGCAGCAAGCAACACAGTTTCAGACAAGAGAAACCCAGTCCAGAGACACAATACAGTCAGATGCAGTGGTTAACTTGTCACAGTTGACTGAGGCATCACAGCAACAGCAATCCCCACTACAAGAACAAGCACAGACGTTACAGCAGCAGATATCATCAAATATTTTTCCATCGCCAAACAGTGTGAGCCAGCTCCAGAGTACTATTCAGCAGCTGCAAGCAGGAAGTTTCACGGGCAGCACTGCTGGAGGCAGCAGTGGAAGCGTTGACTTGGTCCAGCAGGTTTTAGAGGCACAACAGCAGTTATCGTCTGTTCTGTTTTCTACTCCAGATGGGAATGAGAATGTTCAAGAACAGCTTAATGCAGACATTTTCCAAGTCAGTCAAATTCAAAATAGTGTAAGCCCTGGAATGTTTTCTTCAGCAGAGTCTGCGGTTCACACCAGACCAGATAACTTACTACCTGGGAGGGCTGACAGCGTCCATCAACAGACTGAAAATACACTGTCTAATCAGCAGCAGCAGCAACAGCAGCAGCAGCAAGTGATGGAATCATCAGCTGCAATGGTGATGGAGATGCAGCAGAGCATTTGTCAAGCAGCCGCCCAGATCCAGTCAGAGCTGTTTCCTTCAGCTGCTTCAGCAAGTGGAAGCCTTCAGCAGTCTCCAGTCTACCAGCAGTCTTCTCACATGATGAGTGCACTGCCTACCAATGAGGACATGCAAATGCAGTGTGAGTTGTTCTCTTCTCCCCCTGCAGTCTCTGGAAATGAAACTTCCACAACCACCACACCACAGGTTGCAACCCCTGGCTCCACGATGTTTCCAACACCAAGTTCAGGAGATGGAGAAGAAACTGGGGCACAGGCAAAGCAGATTCAGAACAGTGTCTTTCAGACAATGGTCCAAATGCAGCACAGTGGGGACAGCCAGCCTCAAGTAAACCTCTTTTCATCTACAAAAAATATAATGAGTGTTCAGAATAATGGTACCCAGCAACAAGGGAATAGCTTGTTCCAGCAAGGGAGCGAGATGATGTCACTTCAGTCTGGGAACTTTTTGCAGCAGTCCTCTCATTCACAAGCTCAGCTCTTTCATCCTCAAAATACTATTGCTGATGCTCAGAACCTTTCCCAGGAAACTCAAGGTTCAATTTTTCATAGTCCAAATCCTATTGTCCACAGTCAGACTTCCACAGCATCCTCTGAACAACTGCAGCCTTCAATGTTTCACTCTCAGAATACCATTTCTGTGTTACAGGGCTCTTCAGTTCCTCAAGACCAACAGTCACCCAACATATTTCTTTCCCAAAGTTCTATCAATAATCTTCAAAGTAACACAGTAGCCCAAGAAGAGCAGATTTCATTTTTTGCAGCACAGAACTCAATTTCTCCACTTCAGTCAACATCAAACACCGAGCAGCAAGCTGCTTTCCAACAGCAGCCTCCAATATCACACATCCAGACCCCTATTCTTTCCCAGGAACAGGCACAACCCTCTCAGCCAGGGTTATTTCAGCCTCAGGTGGCCCTTGGCTCCCTGCCTCCTAATCCAATGCCTCAAAACCAGCAAGGCCCAATTTTCCAAACACAGCGTCCAATAGTTGGCATGCAGAGTAACTCTCCATCCCAGGAGCAGCAGCAGCAACAACAACAACAGCAGCAGCAGCAGCAGCAACAGCAGCAACAGAGCATTTTATTCAGTAATCAGAATGCCATGGCTACAATGGCCTCCCAGAAGCAGCCACCACCAAACATGATGTTTAGCCCAAACCAGAACCCAATGGCTAGTCAGGAGCAGCAGAACCAGTCAATTTTTCACCAGCAAAGTAATATGGCCCCAATGAACCAAGAGCAGCAGCCCATGCAATTTCAGAATCAGCCTACGGTTTCCTCACTTCAGAACCCAGGCCCTACGCAATCTGAGTCACCACAGACCTCCTTGTTCCATAGCTCTCCTCAGATCCAGTTGGTTCAAGGGTCACCTAGTTCTCAAGAGCAGCAAGTAACACTCTTCCTCTCTCCAGCATCCATGTCTGCACTGCAAACCAGTATAAACCAACCAGACATGCAGCAGTCTCCTCTCTATTCCCCGCAGAACAACATCCCTGGAATCCAAGGAAGCACTTCTTCACCCCAGCCACAGGCTACTTTATTTCACAACACTACAGGAGGCACAATAAACCAAATACAAAATTCTCCTGGCTCATCTCAGCAGACTTCAGGAATGTTCTTATTTGGCATTCAAAATAGTAAGGAACTCAAATTTCTCAGTATCATTTGAAATGTTCAGATTATTATAAGGAAGAACAAGGCACAGTAGTTTCAAATAGAGTAGTTTCAAGAAGAGTGGAATTCCACCAGCTAAAGACTGAGGTCTTGGACAAGTTATTTGCCCTTTATAGGCATGAATTTCCATATTTTCAAAAGTAATTATTTTAGACTGGTCATAATGGTACATGCCTGTAGTCCTAGCCCTTCAGAGGTGTAGGCAGGAGGGTCAGTCATCTGTGGCTCCATAATGTGTTTGAGGCTAGCCTAGGGTACATGAGACCTTATCTCAGAAACAGAGACCAAAAAAAAAAAGATAGGTTTTATACCTCACAAAGATGTTAAGAGGTTTAAATGAAAAGAAATGTACAAATGTGTGTGCCGTTTTATGATATTAACTTGAAAGGAAAATGAAGAAAGTATCTTAGCCAATTAAGTTGTTTCTAAAAAGCTAGGCACCCACTTTTCATCTGTTATGTCAAGTAATTAAGTAATACTTTTATTTGTATGACTGCATTTATTTAGAGGTAAGGTCTCACTATTTAGTCATGGTTGTTCTGGAACTCACTGTGTAGACCAACTGGCCTTGAACTCACAAGGTTCACTCGCTGTTCTTCCCAAATGCTGAGATTAAAGGAGTGCTCCACCATACCCAATTTCAGTAGTACTTTTATATATGTTTATAGGAATCCCAAGATAGATTCCAGTGTTGTCTTGTGAAAACCATTTTGTTAGACTGTCAAGCACTTTAGTTTTAGTAATGTAGATCAGCATAGTAATAAATTTCCGCTGGCAACTAAAAAGTGTTTTTTCAGAAATCTTAACTAATTAGATGTTTCTGATTTCGCTGTCTTTTCAGATTGTAGTCAGCTTTTAACCTCCGGACCAGCTACATTGCCAGATCAGCTGATGGCCATAAATCAGCCAGGCCAACCACAAAATGAGGGCCAATCTTCTGTGACAACACTTCTTTCTCAGCAAATGCCAGAGACTTCCCCACTGGCCTCCTCTGTGAACAGCAGTCAGAACATGGAAAAGATTGATTTGCTTGTTTCATTGCAAAGCCAAGGGAACAATTTAACTGGCTCCTTTTAGTGAGATGTAAGTATTACATCTCTTAGTGTAAAGCATTACTAAATTTTATTCACAACAGATTTGGGTTAGTAGCACTGTTTAGCCTTTACAGTTAGTTAAAATAGGACCTTCACTCTGAATGACAGCTTAGATTAGGTAGGAAATGCTGGGCATTCTTTCTGGCTGAGAGCTTCTTTCCTTTAGAGTGACAGAACATCGGGCTAGCATATAAGGCCCTAGATCCAATCATAGTAGAAAAGGAGAGCATGAAAGAGAAAATTTTATAGAATAATAAATCTTATAATCTGGGGCTATATCTTCGTTGGGTACTTGTCCAGCATATTTGACGTCCTAGGTTCAGTACCTAGCACCACCAAGAAAGCAAGAAAGATCGAGTATGATGACGTCCCACAGAGGACAGCTGCAGCATTCATGGTAACAGGTACTTTACATTTTTTTTTCCCTAATGAGATACTGGGTTTTTTTTTTCTTCAGAAATTCCATGAAGAATGTAACGGTGATTCCAAGATGTCCTGAGAACTGTGGTTCCATGAAGATTAATGAACTCTTATGAAGAACTATGTCTGAGTAAATGGATAGATTTCCTGGCTGTAAGAGTACACCCATGCTGCCTGTTGCAGTGATTTGCCACCAATGTGCTTTTTGTTTCTAATAACAGTGATGACTGAGAGCTTGTTTGATTTTCCAGCTGACAGCATTGTTGCTTGTGTCCTCTGTTTTTAACTGCAAGGCTGGGCCTCTCAGTTATTATTGCTATTAGGAAATCATATTTGTCATGTTTACTTACATTTTACTTCCTTTCCTGCATTATTTTAATCAAGTAGTGGCTTAGGACAACGTAAAGTCCAGTAGTGACTAAGGCTGTGCTTTTGTTGATATAAAAAACATGGCTGTTGGCCAAAGTGAAGGAGTTTCTTTTAGTTTTCGTGGAGAAGCTGAAGGAGTAATTTAGTTGTAGTAAGAGCTCAGCAGATACGAGGACTCCTCCTCACACACACAAGCAGATGACATGCTTGCAAAACTGGGTACAGCTGGTATGTTACTGAGTTCATTTTTCAGAGAGTTGTTAGTTCTCTGTATTTCTACTAAGGGATTTAGCCATAACTGCATAAAAATATTTTGTTCTATGAAAATGAATGGGGTGATATATGACGTGTTACATTCTCATATTCTCCTCCGGTAGCTTAAACTGACAGTACTTTGAGCCTGTTGTCTTCTTGCCCAGCGTCAGGCTAGTATTCCCTTCTTATGTGCATCACCTATATTGTCCGCATTTTTAATTCATAGCTTTATTAATATTCTACTGACTTTCTGACCCTGTAGGAATTAGAGAGGGCAGCCACATTGACCCAGTGAGCTGGCAGTCAGCAGCGCAGGCCAGGAATACTCTGTTAGGAGTTAGTGGGATTTGATTCCTGGGAAAAACAATTCTCTTTTTTTCTTCCATGAACGGTGCTGTTCTGAAGTCTTCAAATTTTTCCCTCTGCTGACAAATAGCAGTATACATTTAATTTTACACACAAGGCAAACAAACATTTCTCAAACTATTACTTCTCCCCAAGCTGCAGTGACTATGTACATGTCACCTCAGTGCTTTACAGTTGAAGTGGTCACTTACGTGATGGTTCCCACAGCCTGGGCTCTACAGGGTCAGATCATTGATTTAAAAGGAAGAGTTAAGGTGTTGCATCTACAGAGAGCAAAATTACACACTCCAGAACTTGCACTTGTAGCATTACTTGTAGAGTTTTGGGTGTCCTTGACACCCGTGGGGTGCCTGCTTCTCACTACCGCCTACATCTGGACACGTGCTTATGTCTTGTTTATCTTTGGCATGTGGAAAGTGTCGATGCAGCGTTACCCCATCATGTATGCCGCTTCTCTATGTTGACATGCTTTGGCTTCCTGTTAATTCTTTTACTTTCTAAGCTTTTAAAAATTAGCCAGTTCATGGTTGTTGCCTTTTTCTTTAGTTTTCCTTTCAGTTTTTCTCCCCTGTCCTCCACATGTGTTGAACTGTGTGGAGCTTGGTGTTGGTTTAGTTTATATGGCCAGATCCCGCTTTGGGACTCTTCCTTTGTCATTTGACTGTGGTTCTTGTCGTTTGTTTCTTCTCTTTATCCTTCTCCCTCTGCCCTGGTCCTTCCTTTCTCTCTCTGAGAGGCATTGGATTACGTTTTCAGTAGTACAGGCTTCTTGCCAATATGAAGGGAACTTTCCAGAAAGAGACCTACTCTGGTCATTTAATTTTGAAAACAGTTTTCAATCGTTCAAGTTTTGGATGGTTTATATCTAATGTGTGTTTCATTTTTTTGGAAAGCTATATTTTATATTTAGGAAATGGTATACTATTTTGCTATTTGTACTAAGTGAGTACATTGGCATAAATATAGAAATTTATATATATATATATATATACATATATAAACTATTCTTTTTTGCCACACATTTTTGTGGTAAATTTGTGAGTTTGTCTGATGTTCTACCACAACGTGGCGTCTGATAACAGTGAGGGGGGTTTGTTATGTCTTTCTTGAGTATTTAAGCACCTTTTGAAGCAAATGGCCTGTTTATCTATAGCCATTCCATCAGGCAGTTCCTCGATGTTACTAGGGAGCTGAAGGCGACTGACTGTGTGTTTGCTGGATCTTTCACTCAGCGAGATGTTAAAGCATAAGGAAATTCATTTGAGGCAGTGTGTCAAATGGTGTTTGACAAGAATGAGCCACTCTGTCTTTGTTCACTATATATTTAATATTTTATTATTGTTGTTGTTGTTATTAATTGGCTTTCTGTATTCTATGCCTTTTATTTATAAAGACACTAAAAAAAACCATGTTTGTAATTTTAATAACATTTCCCCATCTTTTAATATCCAGAGCTACTTTATAAATTCTCTAAACCAAAAGTATTTCCTCAATATCTCCTTTCTCCCCCCAGTTCCTATAGGGAAAAATCACCCAACATAGTTCGGGTTACAAGAAGGGTCAGCCACACAATTCAGTGCTTCAGTTTTAAAAAGTAAAACAGACACTAGAGTGTTGCCTGGAGCATCATAGAAAGCAGACCTAGCAGATGTTAGGAAAAACAGAAGTCAAAGTTTAAAAACCACATTTACTTCTGAGTTTTCTGAATTACTTTGTGAGATCATGTAGAAGACTCAGGAAATCTGTTTGTTCACCAAGATCAAGTTAGAATGTTTGACACTGCCATGCCGGGAATGTCGTGGCAGCAGGAAGCCTGGCTTGTGTGGTGGCTTCTGGTCGTTCTGGACTAGCAGCTTATCCTTATAAAATGCTGATTGGCAATGCCAAGTCACCGGGACCAATTTCTGTTTTATAATGTTTAAGTTTAGAACAGAACATCACCTGAACTGTAGTGCTTTGAGAGGATGGAGGTGGAAACCCCCATTTTCAGTCTCATCACTTCTGTGGTTATTTATACAAGGGCTGTGCTGTGCTACCATATTCCTGCTCGAATATGATGGAGTTTGTTTGTTTTCTTACATTGTTAAATGTTCCTTGCCCCTAAAGGTCCATGTTAAGAACAATGTTCTGAATATATGATTTGGTTACAAAAAGTATGTCTTCTTATTGAAGAGTTAGCTCAGTGGTTGATATTTGTGCTAAGAATGCAGCTTCCCAGTTACTGTTACAAGTTACAGCCGCCAATGGGAAGACTCGATAAGCCAGCAAAGGCCTTGGAAATCATGATTTATTAAATTTATATCTGGCAGAAGGACCTAAATAAACTGTGAACTACATTTTATTCCTTTGTTACATTTGACTCTTGCTTTCAGCAATTCACAGAAATGCTTGGAGCGTTCTCTCTCTCTCTCTCTCTCTCTCTCTCTCTCTCTCTCTCTCTCTCTCTCTCTCTCTCTCTCTCTCTCTCTCTCTCTCTCTCTCTCTCTCTCTCTCTCTCTGTGTGTGTGTGTGTGTCTCCCCTCCCTTCCTCTCTCCCTCTCCCTCCCTTTCTCCCTCCTTCTGTACTCTCCCTCTACATCCTTTCCTTCCTCTCTCCCTTTCCCTCTCTCCCTTTCCCTCTCTCTCTCCCTCTCTACTCTCCCACTACATCCTTACCTTCCTCGCCCTCTTTCCCTCCCTTCCTCTCTCCATCCACGTGTGTGTGTGTGTGTGTGTGTGTGTGTATGCAAGTTATTCCTTCTTGTCATTTCACACCAAGGAGAAGACATTACATACTTTTTTCCTAAGCATTGCTGTGGACTTTTCTGATTCTAGCATCATGTTGCTATTTGGTATTTAGCCATTGTAGACCTGTCTTACCCCATCTCCTTAGACCAAGTGTTTAAAGGGCTTTTATTAATAGAAGCAGTATTAACAAGAGGCCTCTTTCTCTCCCTCCCATTCTCCCATCCTTCCTTGCCCCCTCTTTGTATAATATTGTGAGTTATAGTTTATAATTGCATTATAGTAGACTTATTGCCTATCAGAATTTTGACTAATGTACGCAGAAAAAATAGAAGGAAGAAATTGTGCATATGTCCCTTCAGAATGAAAAGGATGATTCCTTTTGACCTTTTTGAATGTTTGTTTTTGTTTTTTCAGCAAGGTTTCACTATGCTGCCCAAGTCCTGGGCCTGCTGGTATGAAGCACCTTACCTGGACCCCTTTTTTAAACCAGTATAAATGCTTGTTTTGGGAAAATGAAATCTGTCAACAAATAAGAACCACAACTGAATAATTCTTTTTTAATTATTATTATTATTTTTGTATTTTTTCTGTACACTGTCACTGTCTTCAGACATACCAGAAGAGAGCATTGGATCCCATTACAAGTGGTTTTGAGCCAGCAAGTGGTTGCCGGGAATTGAACTCAGGACCTCTGGGAAAGCAATCAGTTCTCTTAACCACAGCACTATCTCTTCGGCCCCTGAATAATCCTTAAATTCAGCAGAGTTATACTTATTCACAGGGGTTAGCCTGAGAATTTTTCATTTTCCTAGTAAAACTTTTTGTTATCCCTATTTCCTGATGGTTAATTAGTTGAAAGTTATGGGAGATCTTGTGGCTTTACTTGCATCTCTAGCACAGGCTCTATCTCTAACCAAGATGACCACTTTATATCTGGGTACTTTTGGTTACCTGGAGGGACTCAGTGAAAGAGAAAAACTAATTCAGTAAACATATTAGAGAAATAACCCAGGCCTTGAGATGTGGCTCAAAGATAGAGCATTTACATAGCATGTGCAAGGCCCTGAATTTGGTCCCCAGCACCACCAAAAGGGAGAGAGATCTTGGGTACACACACTAGCAAGAGGACTAGCACTCACCCATTCATCACACATACTGAGAGCTTTCCCATTCTGCCTGCTTTTGTCACTAGAGCTAAACTGAAGGTGACATTCATGATGAAGGAGATTGACTCTCTTCAGTATCATATGTAAATTATCCCAATACCTTAATTGCTTTTTAACTCTCTATTTTCATGTCATTCTAAGCCTCATATTAATAAAGTTCTGGTTTTACTGCTCTTGCTCTTTCAGGCAATTTTTACATTAATATTTTATATGTAGATTAAATGTTATGGAAAAGTGCCTTTTTATCATACCATTCTTTAGTATATGTGCTGCCAAAGCGAGGACCATGCCCCCCTCTTAAAAACTCCACCTTACACTATTGCCAAAATTCTGTGAACAACTGGTTTTATCAGTTCCCAACTTGTACTTTTTCCATGTGACCATTCTTTTCTCCATTTCTTGGTCACCATAGAAGATAACTTTGTCAGTTCCTTTGACTTAAAAATAATAGAGAAAGTGCTTCGGCAGAATTGCTTGGGAAAGTAAGTACACACTGTTCAGGCTTTGTGAATCAAGTCTAATTTTCTCATCCCAACAAATTACAGATGGCTATCACCTGAATAAGAATAAAAATAAAAATTTGGCTGTCTGTGAGCCTTCATGCACAAAAATGTGTGTTAAATGTTATAAAGGCACTACTCACGGCCTCTAATCAGGTCCTAATTAGCTGGGGAGTGTGGGGGGGGGGGGAACAGTCACTAAAACGTAGGTTTTGTAAGACCTGGAGGTAACATTGTTTTTTTTTTTTTTTTTTCCTAATTAATTGTGACAAAGTAGTTTATTTCTTGTCTATCTGTTCATTGACTTTAGAAAACTTAATGTCAGAAAAAACTTAGAAGTCATTTGAGTCGGGGGGGGGGGAAGCTAAAGTAATATCTTAGTCTCAGATACAGTTGGGTTGAGTATCCTGGTTTTGTCCATTTTGTTTCTGATCCAGCTCCTTGTGGTGGTGCTTGAAGAAAGGGGCATCAACATCAAATTCAGGGCAGTAGTGACTTAAACTCCGGAACTAAGCTGTGTTCCCCATGCAAGCATGTTTGTAACTGTTGGCAGACTGAAGATAGCATATTTATGCAGTATTTGTAATACTCTATTGTGCACTTTAATCATTCCATACAAAGCCAAGAATACATCTTAACTATTCAGAATACTGCATATTTATTTTAGATAGATGGCTTGGTGTGTTAGGTGCCTGCTTATTTAAAGTAACTTACAATAAGTTTGAAATTACTATTTTCTAAAGGACTTAAGACCTTGAAATGTAGCTGTAGGGAAATGACTACATTTTGCAGACCATTTTAGAAATAGTAAAATTTGACTGGCTGATGAGTGTGTTGGAGAGCTACTTAGAACCATTCCCCTTCCTGTGTATTTCATGTCCCTTATATAAGAATGCTAGCTATAGTGTATAGTTTCTACCCCTGTGGTTTATGCAAACTAGTATGGTCCTCTGCCCAGCAGCTAGCTGATGCAGTATGAGCAGGGAACGAGTTAGAGGTGCACATTCTTGGGCAGCAGCCCAGGCGTACTGAATTAGATCTGAAGTGGGGCCCAGCAGTCTGTCTGACCCAAGTCCCCAGTGAGTCCAGTGCATCCTTAGTTTCAGAGCCACTCTTTCTAGTGAAAGCTAGAGAATTTCTTCCCACTCTTAAGAGATAATTATTTCTTCTTTGTGTATATTCAGCCTTACCTGGTTATCTGTGATCATTTCTCAACAATAATAATTTATTCTCAGTACTGCCTAAGAAATGCATGTGTTTTATGTATATACAGTGTAGTTAATGATAATTCATTTAACTTAGTTTGGCATTTCCCTACCACTGACTAAAAAGTTTACATTAACTGACTGATTTCAATATATAGGTGCAATGTTCTGTATTTCTTTAATTGTTGTGACATTTACTTAGCTAAAATAATTGATGGGTGCTACAGTCTCCTGTTTATGCATAAATGGGTACATTGTGGGCAGTGTAATACAAGCTTTCTCTTTGTTGCCTCTTAATTTACCAGCAGACCATGGTTTTGCTCTTGGCTAGACCAGCTCTCAGAACAGAATTGCCATTCCATACCATTTTTCTTGTATCTGAGATCTCAGATAGATGGCTGGCCAGGCCAACATAGCACCCTGTTTAATTTCTTCTCTTAATAGATTCTTTTCAAGTAGCTTACTTGGCATTTGAACAGTGCAGTCAAGTGATGGTTCTCCTTAGAACTCACACTTCAGGTGAAGTACTTAACAAAATGATAATTTGGGTATCTCCTTTCTCAGTTGTGTGCATCTTAAAAAATGCAAGCTAAGCAGGTTTATTTTTTTCCTTTAGAATTCAGCACTTCCATCATCCTTCCACTGTTTACAAATCGCTGATGAGTTAACTCATGAAAGAGAGATTCACTTTTCAGAATAAAACTAAATGAATACTTGCTTTCTGAGAATCACTGCTTCTGTACCACACTAGCAGTGCTAAGTGGCTTACTCTACAAACTGGTGCTGGAAAGTAAGTAGGCAAGCTGTTGGGATGCTGTAGAGACTCCTCTCCCTTCCCCTTCTGTCACTGGATCCAGAGCATCTACACAATTTATTTAACCAAGGTTTATAATACCTCCTTTAAAGATCCTGCATTCAGACCATGTCGCCCTACCTGCTCTCTCACATTGCTCCTTCCCTACCCAGGAGCCCACCCCAGCAGTAATAATACGCATGGTTTGTAGGGGTAGCCTATTGTTACTATTTTAGCTAGTGAGCCTCAGGAAAGCTTGCACTCACACATAACCCCAGACGCTTGCATCTGAGTTGAGAATCAAACTTCTGTGACCTGGCTGGAGTTAGAATTCAGTGATGGAGCCTTTGTATACAGAAGGCCCAAGGTAGGTGTAATCCCTGGTACCAAAGACAGACAGACAGACAGACAGACAGACAGACAGAGCTGTCCTGCACCGAAGTGATCACAATTTCACTCATTAGAGACCTTCTGCAGTGCAATTGAACTAACCCCTTCTATCTAATGAATGTATCTGTTCACCTCGTTCCCTCTAAGGATAAGCTCCAAGTGATTGCTGCTTTCCTGGCAACTTGACTGAGTTTCACTCTCTTATTTCCTGTTTTAATGAGTAACTTGGAATATTTCATTAACGTGTTCTCAAGTGATTTAGCTGCCATTCTGCCATTTTGAGTTTTGTTTAATTTTATCTGCTTGAGCACACTGATCAACCACTGACCTGCCTTCTTGCATTGTCCTGCAGTGACGTAAGAGTGACATTGTGTATACGGCTTCATAGTTGGAATTTCAGAGCACTGACACCAGATATTCTCAGTTTGTTCTCTGGGGGAATTTCATTTGCATCTATGTTTTTAGCTATCTGTGATAACTTGTTAAATATTAAAAAGATATTTTGCTTCTATTGGAACATTTGTATACTCGCAATTATATTTCTGTAAACAGCTGCAGTCAAAAATAAAACATTGAAAGTTTTCATTTTGCAGTGGATGGCAATCTTTTTTCCTCAGACTCCTCAGACTTTGTGTTGGGCTGAATGTATCAGCAGTGTGGGGAAATGGTGGAGACTGGGAACAGCTAGTGAGGTGATAGGAACTATATGTGAGAGCTCAGTGTGGAGCTTCTGATTGAGTACTCACTTAGCAAGTGGAAAACCCTTGGTTCAGTTCCCAGCATCTCAAAAAAGATGGGGACTGGAGAGATGGCTCAGCAGTTAAGAGCACTAACTGCTCTTCCAAAGGTCCTGAGTTCAAATCTCAGCAACCACATGGTGGCTCTCACAACCATCTGTAATGGGATCTGAT
>NC_034609.1:30788686-30795000 GCF_900095145.1 Mus pahari
AAAGAAAGAAAGAAAAGAAAACGAAAGAAAAGGAAAAGAAAAGAAAAAGAATATATCTACTAACCAGATGATGTGGGAAAGGGTGAATCAAGGAAAAATATATATGAAAAACTGCCTTAGCTGGGCATAGTGGGCCGAAGTAGGCAGATCTCTATAATTTCAGAGCAAGTCAGTAGAATGTGTGCCAACAAAGATGAAGAACTCAGTTGAGATCCTACCACCTCAGAAAAAGCCAGGTGTGATATGCATCTAACTCTAGCACCAAGGAGATGGAAACGTCTTCCCAAGAGCTCACTAAGCAGCCAGCCTCGCTTAATCTCTGAGATCTAGCTTCAGTGGAGAACCTTATAAGGGCTTGAGGTACAGGGCAATCAAAACAGATCTTAGGTCGACCTCTGCCCTCCACACACAAACAGAGGTGCACCTGCATGTACACATGCACACACAGATGTACAAACACCACACGTGCACATAAAATCAGAAAATATAAACATTTGTCATTAATGTCATTAAACAGCACTGAAAAGTTATAGTAACCAAGATGAAAAGGCAGCTGGAAGGATGGCTCAGCAGTTAAGAGCTCGTGCTTCTTTGCAGGGGACCTGTGTTTGGTTCCTGCCCCATATCGGGCAGCTCACAACTGCCAGCAACTCCAGTTCCATGCAGTCAGACTCCCTTTTCTGGCCTCTGCAGGCACTTCCAAGCATTTACACATATATGGACATACATTTTTTTTGCAACTTTTAATAAGGTTTCAACTTCTCTAGCCCACCACCCAGCAGAGGTAATGGAAGAAAAAAGTTATTAGGATGTGGGAGAAGTGGACTTGTTCAGCAGTAGTTGTTCGGGGGCGAGCTTGATCTTCTTTGGCAGCAGTTCAGTCCCATAGCCAACACCAAATACAAGTCAGCAGCTGCAGACCAGTGCTCTAGATAAGCAGATATCACACACAAACCTGCCACTTCAATCCAGTTCCCTAAGTAAGCAGACACCAGACGTGAACCAGCAGCTGTAGTTCAATCCTGAAGCAACCCCAAGGCTCACCAATTGGCCTGAGGAGAGACCCCATAAGTGGAAAGCTGCTGTAGCAGTGAGTTTCTCTCAGTTGCGCTACCACAAGTTGGACTCAACAATGCTATGTAAGGCAAACCAATACATGCATGTTGTTAGAGACGAATAATGAGGTGGAGCAAACGAAATAAATGTTCAGTGCTCGTCTTCCACTGTGGGGTCATATTTATACTCCTTCATCCCGGGGCCTTTCACGTGTTTGCTATATCAAAACATCCTTTCACCTGTGTCTGCTATAGCAAAACATCCTTTCACCTGTGTGGTCAGCAAAAGATTTGACATAACTAACTTTCCAAAGAAACTAGAAATTTCCACTTCACACATACACATCATCTTTCAAAAACAAAAATATGGGCCACCAAGATGGTTTGTCTGGTAAAGGTGCTTGTCTCCTAAGCCTGACAATCTTTCAATCCACAAAACCCAGAAAAACGTGGAAAGAGAGAACTGACTCTACATTTGCCCTCTGACCTCCAGAAATGCACCATGGCATGCTTGCAATGCATGCACACAACAAAAATGTAAAAAAAAAAAAAAAAAATGCAAGAGCTCTTGAGTTTTGTCCTGCGTAGATCCTTGACTTCCCCACGTTGCAACTCCATACATCAATTTATATGCACAGAAATACTCCTGTAAAGGAGACTGTCCCCTTAGGGCTGTCACCAGAGCTAAGCCAGTAATGTGTATTTGTTTACTTAGGTCCTGGCTCACAGTAAATACACAGTGTTAGCATTACTAGTCCTGATGCCACCCTATTCTAATGTCTCAGACAATAGGTACCATTTTCCTTTACTTTATTGAAAGATCCAGTTCCATGATGTGGTGACCATGAACTCACAGCAACTAAGATTATCTGCACAAGATCAAGCCAGCCAAAGTTCTAGCACAGATGGGGAGGTAGTCTTCAGACCTTAGCCCTTACCGTGTTCCTATTAGCAGTTGGTACCTGCTCCAGGAGGGAAGGATAATCCTTTTAGGATGTTCCCCTGGTAGATTTCTTGTGCTCCAGTGGAAGGCCCCACACCCATGCAAAACCAGCACTAGTTGGACTTAGTGGGTTATCACAAAAAGAAATAGAACAAGACAGGATATTGTGAGAGGAGACTTGTTGGGGGAGATAGGGAATTTGAGGGGAGACATTGGGGTTGATATATTTCATGTATGTGTGTATGAAATATCCAAGGATAAAGTTTATTTGTTAAAAAAAAAAGATATAGTCCTTTAATTATCCTTGGCACATCAGGAAAAGGATTCCTAGCCCCTAACCCTAGTCCTCAGGAGCCAAGTTCTTTTTGGTCCTATTGCTGTCATAAAACACCAGACCACAAGTAACTTAGGAAGGAAAGGTTTTATTTCAGCTTACAGTTTATAGTATATTACTGAGGGAAATCGGGGCAGGAACTCAAGCAGGGCAGGAACATAGAGGCAGGAGCTGATGCAAAGGCCATGGGAAGGTGCTGCTTACTGGCTTGTTCAGCCTGCTTTCTTACAGAACCCAGGACCACCAGCCTAGGGGATGGCACCACCCACAGAGGGCTGTGTCCCTCACATCAATCACTAATTAAGAAAATGCACCCCATGCTTCCTGCCCGGCCATTTTGTGGGTATTTTTGGTTGCAGTTCCCTCTTCCAAATGGTAACACCCTGTGGTAAGATGACATAAGAACTAGCCAGCACAGCCTTCTGAGTCCTGACTCAGGTGGAACTTTTCTGTATGCTTTCCTTCTGCCTGTTGCTCCTGGATACTGGCCAGAGCCTAAGCATACATATTTCCCTAACACTCCAGTTTCCTTACTGTCTCCGAAGTTCCCCTCCCATTTGCCATGACACTCAAGTCATAGCTTGAGTACCTACCAGGCACGACTCAAATGGTATGGCCATTTCTCTCCCCCTATCGAGAACTCTATAACAGACTTCTCTAAATCAAAAATAAATAATAAAATCCCCTCCCTTGTTGAGATGTCAACAACACCCACCCCTTCTCCTGAGTTCCCGGCATGTGTGATTCCCTTGGGGTTCACTGAGGGAAATCGGTGTGTTTATGAGGCTTACTTACAGCGCAGTGGGTGAGGGGTTACAGTGGGAGTAGAGGTGACGGTAAAGTAGCCACTCTGGAAGGTCTGCACCACTCTCCCCTGGGCTGCAAAGATGAATTCGCCCCTCCCTGCCTCATTCTACCCTATCTCTATCCTCTAGCCTCTCCAGAACCACATGCAGTTAAGTCAAAATCGTGGGGGGGAGGTGGCTAGATACTCAGGTGAGGGTCCCCTGACTCCTCCTAGCCTGTCCTATGAAAGAAGGTAAAGTGTCAACAAGCCCAGTTGTGAGGCTCTCTTGCGAGCCGGCCCAGCAGAACTGAAGATGGTGAGGAGTCTGGCTTGGAAGCTAGTCTGGCCCAACATGAGGTGAGTGATTCTCTTTGGTCACATAACTTCTGTACAGCTTTCACGTTCTCTCCTATCTCCTTGAACCTACCTGGCACGTATTGTCCCACCCTACTGAAATAGCCTTTGTCCAGATCACCAAGGAGTGACCAAGCTGGTGGTCTGTCCCCAGTCCTCATTTACTTGGCTTATCTACAGTATTTGACACACTCAATGCCTGCCTCCTCTGGCACTTTCTTCACTTGGCTCTCAGGACAGCCTGAATCTGCTTTTCTGCTTCCCTTGTGGGAAGGAGAATACCGGTGTCTACCAAGGCTGTCGGAATACAAACCTCAATGACTGTGGAGACTGGTGCAGGTCGGGAGCCTTCTTAGAGTTTCTCTCAGACTATCTTTGGCTCCCTGAAGAGCCATTCCTTACCCACCTCTGTGTCAGATCCAACAGCCTGATAACAGATGCCGTGGTTTGCTTTCTGTAACTGTGATAAAGCACCACAACTAAGAGCCAACTGGGACAGGAAGGGTTAATCTCCCGTTACAGTTGTAATCCATCTTGGACAGCCAGGGCAGGAGTGGAAAGCAGAGACCATGGAGGAGAGATGCTTACTGGCTTGCCCTGCTACCATTCTTACACGGCCCAGGGATGGAATCACCCACAGGGAGCTGGGGCCCCTCTCACACCAATCGTTATGCAAAATGCTCGCCACCCCCACGGACTTTCCCTAGAGGGCAGTCTGAAGGACGAAATTCCTCAACTGAATTCCTTCTTCCCAGATGACTCTAGTTTGTGTCAGGTTGACAAAAAAACTAACTGGCACACAGATTTAAAAGCAACAACAACAACAAAAACATTTGGAATGTATTAACCCTATTATTCACCAACCTAACGGCGGAAGCAACATCGGAGGCCTATAGTTGAGATTCCTCAGCCTGGCTGCAGCCCACCGCTCTGGTGTTCCCACCAGTGAATTTTTTAAGATGCCTTGCTCTATAACTTTGTTCTGTTGTTTTGTTTGTTCAAAAACTTTATTTTTGGTGGGGGGAGGGCGGTTCAAGACAGGGTTTCTCTATATAAAGCCCTCGCTGTCCTGGAACTCACATTGTAGACCAAGCTGGCCTCGAACTTAGAAATCCGCCTGCCTCTGCCTCCCAAGTGCTGGGATTAAAGGCGTGCGCCACCACACCCAGCTCCCACAAAAACTTTATAACTTGGTGAAAGTGTGTTGGAACAGGGAGTGTGAGATACCTTTATTCCATAGTCACTCAAATTTGGCTCTAGAAGAAACTTGAAGGAGGGCTGGGTTTTTGTTTTGTTTTGTTTTGTTGTTTGTTTTGTTTTGTGCAAACATCTTTTCAAACTCACCCTGCCCTCAAGTATTGAAGCACCTTAGAGAGCAGTCAGCGGGTCTCCTAACACGACTCCAGATCTCCCCATGTTACACTGCTTCATGCCCATCTCTGTAGAAGATTACGCGTGCACCACTAAATTCCTTACATTCTACGTATGTTGCCGAGGTCCTCCTCTTTACGTGTCACCTCAGCTGTCTTAGCAGACACCTCAAACATGAGGTGAGGGAAGCCAGATGCTAGTCCCACCGCAGCCCATCCCTGTAGGAGGCCACGGCCCCTCCCCTGGACTACCCAAAGCCGCACCTTAAAAGGTGGCACCTGTTGGCTATGGAACTTGTGGTAAACAGGTCCATATATGGTGGTGATGTGTTCCCGCTCTTCTGGTTGGCTGAGGCCGAGTGCCTGGTGAAGTGACATGGCCTGCCGGGATTGGTTGGTGTGAATGATAGAAAAGGGCTTGTAGCCCGGGGCTCAGGGGAGATGAAGAGGGAGATGATGAAGATTGTTCAAGGTTCCTGAATAAACTGCTGTTAGGACTGGTGGTCGCATCTTCCTTGCTGGTTGAGGTGGTCGTGACAAATGGTGGCCCGTACAGGGAACTGACTCCCCCACCAAAGACTTTCAGCAGTCAGGGTTTGCTGGCAGGGTAAGTTCACGGCAACTGAGACTTACAACCCCAGGAGTTTGGGGAAAGACCTCTGGGAAGCATAGAGGTTAAGGATCCCGGAGCAAGGACAAATTTAAAAGGTTCTCGGTAAGGAGACATATCGTGCCCGGTAGAGAGTCAAAGAAGGTTCTTGGTACAGAGACAAAGTTAAGCGAGGTTAAGGTTCAAAATTAGGTTCCCAGCACAGGGACAAAATTAAAAGTAAAGAGAGCAGAAAGAGAATGCTTTAAAAATGAAAGTAAGAACGTTGGTGCAGCTGTTAGTAATTTTGAATTTAATTAAATCTTGCCTGGCGGACAGGAGTAGAGAGTATGCTGCCAAGTTAGAAAAGTTTTCCTGTGGCCAGGTTGGGTATTTTAAAAGAGATTGCTTTCCCAATCACCCATGGCCAACTACTGCAGCTCCCGTGAGACGTCCAAAATTATGTCCACAGTATCGTAAAGCCTCATGCAGCAGAAGTAAAAAAAGGCAAACGAGAAGCCAGCAAAAAAGAAAAAAGGCTAAAGAACAGAGTGAGGAGGGAAGTTCGAATGAATCATCTGACAGTGGAGATGAAGTGACTAGCATGATATCTAAGTTGAGTTTTAGGCGAGGAAGGCCGCCTGAACCCTTGGCACCTCCCTTGCCCTCACCTCCTCTCTATAATGGGGAAAGAGGAAGTGAAGGAAAGAGCAGTCACCATGCTTCGGTAAATAGTGCTTCAATAAACCATTGTTGTGGGACCCTGACCCATGTTTGGGCCAGCTGCCCTCATTCCCACTTAAATCAAAGCAGCTGGCTCAACTCCCTTGTTAACTCTCAGCTGAAAACTGGATTCTTACTGTAGATATTCTGGAGCAATTA
>NC_034609.1:30795655-30800629 GCF_900095145.1 Mus pahari
GCCCATGTAGCTTGCTTGCAGCAAAAGAAAAAAGGGGGATATGTAGGAGGCCACGGCCCCTCCCCTGGGCTACCCGAAGCCGCACCTTAAAAGATGGCACCTGTTGGCTATGGAGCTTGTGGTAAACAGGTCCATATTTGGTGGTGATATGTTCCCGCTCTTCTGGTTGGCTGAGGCCGAGTGCCTGGTAAAGTGACGTGGCCTGCTGCGATTGGTTGGCGTGAATGATAGAAAAGGGCTTGTAGCCTGGGGCTCAGGGAAGATGAAGAGGGAGATGATGAAGATTGTTCAAGGTTCCTGAATAAACTGCTGTTAGAAGAACTGGTGGTCGTGACACATCCCCATCCCACATGCTCCTTCCAGATCCTTCTTCACTGCAGCAAATGGAATCTCTGCCCTTCCAATTTCACAGGCCAATGAACCTTTGCAGTTATGGACTCCACCTACTTCCGATGCGTCACCAAATCCTGTGGAGCCTAACCTTGGATCTGGCCAAACACAACCTGCTCCCTTTACTGTTGTAAGAGCATCCTGAAAGGACCAAACCCATCCTCCTCTTTTACATTTGATGGCTCACATGTCAACCAGAATTCCCCTTTTCAAACAAGCCGTAGCACACCTCTGCTCAAAACCTCCAGGGTCTTTCCTTAGAGCAGTGGTGACTCCAGCCCCATCTGTTCTGACCCCAGTGAGTGTCTGCCCTGGCAGTCTCCCAGTTTCTTTGCTTTAACCTGGCTCCCTGATTTCCCCTTCCTTGAACTTCTTTAAAGGCATCCCAGTGGCTGGGGTGCTCACCCTCCTGATAACAAGTCTCATTTAGACTCTGACAAGCATGGACTTAAAGAACAGTTTCTTAATCGGTCTGTACAAACCAGCTCCCTCAGTACCAAGGCTGTCCCTTTAATCTTTTCTCTTCCTGCCATTTTCCCACATAAATACAATTCTGCAAGGGTACGTGCGTCCCACATTACTGTGTGCCTAGCATTGGAAGAGTGGCCGGTTGGTTGGGTATGTCAGAGTAAACACACACCCCCCCCCCGCCTACCCAGGCATCTATTGCTCACGTTCTCACTGTGTGTGCAATTCCTACACCACTTTCTTTCCTAGTGCTCTTAAAAACATCTCCTTACATTATTTATCTGTGTGTTTGCACATGTGTGTGTGCATTCTCTCAAGCACATACACCATGGCATATATGTGGTCAGAACATAGCTTTCGGGAGTCATTTCCCTCCTTCCACCACGTAGGTACCAGGGATAGGTGCTTCAATATGAAGAAGCCCTACCTACTGGGCTAGCTCAGGCTATCTACTACTGGTCACCATTTGTTACTGAATCTCTAACCTGGTCTCCCAGGAGATTCTCCTTTAGCCTGTGTGGCATCTGAAATTGGCTAAAACTCAAGTGATTGGGCACCCCTGTGAGGGGTTTAAAAAAAAAAAATTACATCATTTAAAATGGGAAGACCCACTTTTAATCCAGAGCTTTTGAGGGGGGAATCTAGGCCACACCTTCTGCTGGCAGTCTACATAAAGGACACGGGAGAGGGAAGGTTGCTCTCTCTGCCTAACTGCCTTCACTCTCACTGGCAAATCCATTCCTTCACTGGCACGATAGCCTACTTCTTTGGAATCCTGGTATATACTGAAAGACCAGCTGAGACCCTGTGAGAGCCAAAATTACATTTTAAATTTACTGTTCCTAAGAGATCCATGAAACAAAAAACACCCCTAACCTGTAAGCCTTTTGCCCAGGGACAGACATTTCCTGAAATGCTGGACACTGTTGTTTCTGAGAGATAACAAGCCCCGTGTTTTCACTCCCCTAAACAAGTTTGCTTCACTCGGCTGCACTGGGTGAGCTTTGATCACACGTAATGGAAAATACGATGGCATTATGGGGTTGTCATCTTAAGCCGCTGCAAAGTGTGACTTGGGGCCATTTCATGGAAACCCTGGACTAGACCTGCCCAGCGTCCATCCTCCTTGTCAGTATTTAATTAAAACTTGCTTCAAATTTGGCTGCAAGATTGTGGCAGTGGTCTTACTCCCAACCCATGGGAGTAACAACATCTAATGTCATGGACAGAAATTCAACTGGATTCTTGGATCATCTGTTGGATAGATCGATCTATCTATCTATCTATCTATCTATCATCCATCCATCCATCTAGATTCATTCTGTAAATTCTGTTCCTCTATATAACCCTGAATGAATTTGCCTGGTGCCAGAAGAAGTGAGTTGATTTGCTAAAAATGAATTCAGAAGCATCCACTATTGTCTGGTCTGCAAATTTTCTGGCCCCCTAGTTTTGTATACTTTCTTCCCATTTGCCACAAGAGGGCGCACTATCGTCATCTTGAATTTCACTGGGGGTGGAAAGAGAGCTACTTCAAGGTTTGTTTGTTTCTCATGTAGCCCAAGATGGTCTCAAGCTCTGTAGCTCAGGGTGACCTTAAATTTCTGACCTTCCTGTCTTGGTCTCCTGAGTGCTGGGATGATAGCCATGTGTCACCAACATGCCCAGTGTGCATTCAAGATTTTAAATTGAGCGGCTAGAGAGAGGTGGCTCGACATAAAAGCCCTTGCTGTCCTAGCAGAGGACCAAGTGGAGTTCAGTTATAACAGGGGGCTTACAATTGCCTGTAACTCCAGCCAGGAGATGTGATTCCACCTTCTAGTCTCCACAGGCACACCGTGCTCACGTGTGCATACACACCTAAATAAAACATAATTTTATGCCAAAATCGGGAACTGAGAGAGTAGTTCAACAATAGGGTACTTGGTTCACAGTTGTAAGACTATTCGTTAGACACCAACACACACACACACACACACACACACACACACACGCACACACTTAAAATTATTTACTATAAATAAGAAGGTCTACATGATATCCACACATTTCCTTAAACAGAGTGTAATTATAGGGCTGGAAAGATGGTTTCATAGCTAGGAGCAGCTGCCGCTCTTGCAGAGGACCTGAGTTTGACTCTCCAGCCTCCACTTTGAGTGGCTCACAACCACCTGTAACTCCAGCTCTGGGTGCTACAAGGTGCTATTCTGGAGTCTGTGGGCACTTGTACACACATATTCATCAACCCTCAGGCATGCACACGCGCGCACACACAATTAAAAATAAAACTGATCAACTGATCTTTAAAAATAAAAAAGGAATGTCATTGATTTCACAATATTACAGGAAAACCTCCCAGACGCTTGTATATGTCAAGCTGTTTTGCTTCGGTAGAAGGCTACTGGTTTTCATCTTGGCACTTAGGATTTATTTTTATGTGTACACCTGCTTTATTATTTATTTTTATTTCTATTTATTTATTTATTTATTTAGCTGCACTGTGTGCATGCAGTACCTGCAGAAACCAGAAGAGGACACTGGATTCCTTGAAACTGGGGTTAGAAAAGCGGTTAGCCTTTATGGAGGTTTTCTGCAAGAGCAACAAGTGCTCTTAGCTGCTGAGCCATCTCTCCGGGTCAGTAAGGGGTTATTGTTTTGTTTTGTTTTGTTTTGTTTTGTTTTTTTGGTTTTTCGAGACAGGGTTTCTCTGTGTAGCCCTGGCTGTCCTGGAACTCACTCTGTAGACCAGGCTGGCCTCGAACTCAGAAATCCGCCTGCCTCTGCCTCCCGAGTGCTGGGATTAAAGGCGTGCGCCACCACGCCCAGCCCGGGGCTATTGTTTTTAAGTATTAAAGGGCTTAAAGGCACGTGCCACCATCCGATGTGTGATATGTTCATTTATTTTGATTTAAAAAAAAAAAAAAAAAAACAAGGGATAGAAAGAATGAGACAGAGATCTGTTGTAAAATTCCTTTCCCAAGACCTGGGTGTGCTGTGTACAAGACAGAGAAGGGCTGGAGAGCCATCCCCCTGGGCGCCATGTCAGCCACTGCACAGTAATTGAAACCAGGATGTATCATAAACAGGCTTTAGCTAACTGCTAACCGCTAAACAAGTTAGTCCCCTGGCCATCGTTTTCTCTGAGCAATTCCCTTCTGCCCTAAACCACAGAGAGGTAATTAAAGGCAACGAATCTTGATGGAGGATTGGATGCCATCTAGCTGGGGCTAGCCCGAAGAAAAGGGTGTATATTGCATAAATGACCTAGAAGAGTAATTTCCAGCTTGCTTCTGCACTTCCCCCCTGAGTCACATCCCAGGCCACCTGAGGCCCCTAATCTGACTTCATTCATTTTGCCATTATGGCCACTGCAGAACTATCCAAAAAAAAAAAAAAAAACATGAAGCAAGCTTCCTCCTTTTCCCATCCTTGTGGAGCAAAGGAATAAAATGAAAGCAAGTCAAATAAGCTGGGGGGGGGGGGAAGAAAGCTGCATCTAACTATATGTTAGGGGAAAAAAGCCTTATTTTCTAGCTTTAATCTGGTTGTCGGCTGGAATGGACTTGCCCAGATGATGGCCCACAGAGAGGCCAAACTTGTTCT
The DNA here is from genome assembly GCF_900095145.1 of Mus pahari. Taxonomy (NCBI): domain Eukaryota; kingdom Metazoa; phylum Chordata; class Mammalia; order Rodentia; family Muridae; genus Mus; species Mus pahari. The sequence goes on from NC_034609.1 coordinate 30,800,117, forward strand.
TCTTCTGCTCCTCTTGAACCTCTTTTTTCATTAAGAATCCCGCCTGAAAGTTGAGGTCAAACAGGCTGCTTGGAGCAAAATAGAGTGGGGTCTCCTCCCAGACGGTCTCCAGACGTTTCTTCCATCCTTCCAGGATCTGCGTGCGGGCGTCTGGTGGAGTGTGGCCAATGCTGTAAACCAGTTGAGGTTCTAGGACCTGGAAGCCACAGAAATGCAGGATGCCACTCTGAAGAGAAACAGAACACAGAGGTAAGTCACAGGACTTAAGTGTGTCCTGTAAACGGGCGTCAGAAGTTGATCTGCGAGGTGGAGAGCTGGCTCGGTGGTTAAGATTTACAGCTCTTTCAGAGTACCCGGCTTGGTTCCCAGCACCCAGATGGAGGGATTCACCTGTCACTCCAGTTCTAAGGGATTGGATGACCTTTTCTGACCTCTGTGGGCACCCACATAAACACAGCATACATACCCAGAACAATAAAAGGAATAAATAGAAATCTTAAAAAAAAAAAAAAA
>NC_034609.1:30800870-30817469 GCF_900095145.1 Mus pahari
TGCCTGTCCTTGCCAAACAGGCATCCTCTCTCAAAAAATCTTTAAAAAAAAAAAAAAAGACTAAAAAAAAAAAAAAAAAAAAAAAAACTTTTAGGAGGGTGAGTTGAGCTTGCCAATAGGAGAATGTGGAGTCAGAGGCCTGAGGTGCCCAGGGAAATTGACACGGGTCCCTCTCTTAACTTCTGCCTGCCCTCCCTAGCTGTCACCTGGCTCAGCCTCCTTGGTGGAGCTTGAATGAGTAAAAACCTTGAAACTGTGCCAACCTGGATCCTCTGCCAAAAAGAGCCGGAAATTGTATTACATTAGGGAGAGCGCTTGCTCCTTGGCTCTGGCTCATGCGAGGGCGTGTGGATGCGCACTTGTCTGCCTCTCCACACGATGAACGCAGTTTGCACAAACGGTCTTTCCAGTGCCCGCCTCGTGCTCTCTCCTCTGCAGCCCCAGTCCTGAGTGGACATACTCCTCAGCGTCCAAGGACCCCGAAGCCCACCTTGGAGACCGTCACAAGTTCAAGTCCACCTTGGGATTGTATATGAACCTCCTCCCACCTTAAAACAATAAAAGGTCTTGCGGGACAGTGGTGGCGCACGCCAGGTGGATTTCTGAGTTCGTTGCCAGCCTGGTCTTCAGGGTGAGTTTCAGGGCTACATAGAGAAACCCTGTCTTGGAAAACCAAACCAACCAAACTAACAAACAAACAATAAAAGGGCAGGAGGGATGGCTCAGTGACTAGAGTAAAGGTACCAGCCTTGTAAGCCTGATGAAGAGAGAGCCCAGAACCTATGCAAAAAAGTGAATGCAGGGCTGGTGAGATGGCTCAGCGGGTAAGAGCACTCGACTGCTCTTCCAAGGGTCCTGAGTTCAAATCCCAGCAACCATATGGTGGCTCACAACCATCCTTAACGAGATCTGACTCCCTCTTCTGGAGTGTCTGAAGACAGCTACAGTGTACTTACATTAAATAAATAAATAAATAAATAAATCTTTAAAAAAAAAAAAAAGTGAATGCAGCTGGGTGGTGGCGGCAGCCGCAGCACACTCCTTTAATTCCAGCACTCAGAGTCAGACAGAGGTGGGTGGATCTCCGACGTGTGCCACCACGCCCAGCTTGATTTTTCGAGACAGGGTTTCTCTGTGTAGCCCTCGCTGTCCTGGAACTCACTCTGTTCCAGTTCGAGACCAGGCTGGCCTCGAACTCAGAAATTTACCTGCCTCTGCCTCCCCAGTGCTGGGATTAAAGGAATGCACCACCACTGCCTGGCGATCTCCGAGTTTGAGCTGGTCTACAGAGTTACAGGACAGATATACAGGGAAACAATGTCTCGAAAAATCCAATATATGCGGCAGCATGAATCTGCAATCCCAGCATGCCAAGAGGCAAGATGAGAGGCAGAGACAGGAGAACTTGCCCAGAAGTTCAAGGCCAGTGAGCCTTGACCACACAGCACTACAAAAGCCAAGGAAATCCTGGTATCAATAAGATATAAAGGGAGAGCCGACTCCCAAAAGTTGACCTCTGATACACACGCGCACGCGCACACACAATCGCACAGGCACACACATGCATGTGCACATGCACGCATACATACAAGCACACATATGCACGCACGCGCGCGCACACACACACCACACACACACATACACATTTTTTTAATTATTAAAATATTCTGGGGTTACAGAAACAATTCCAGGAAGACTGGAGAGAGCCAAGGCCGTGGCTGCACACGCTGAGGCCCCGGTGCACATTGGAGAGTCTTTGACCGTGTGCCCTGGGTCATCTCCCACACTCCTGAAGGAAGCTCGTGAGTGGCTGCCCTGTTCCAGGCTGCCCCCCTCTCACCTCGGGACAGTTCTGAGTTACTGTCTGGAGGTTTGGACTCCAAGGAACGCTCGGCTAACAAACTCCTCTGGAAGTTCACCGACAAGGGGCTTACCTGAATTGGCCAGAGAATGACGTTCATGTCCCCGTGGACACCCTGAAGAGAGTACATGGAGCCGCTACCCCCAGTGGTGATGGAAAGCAAGGTCTTCTTATTCTGGAAGAGAAAACAAGTGTCACCGGCTCCTCTCCTGGGTCCCAGTGAGTTAATGAACGAGGGAGCCTCAGGGGAGAAGAGTGAATAAAGCCACCCTATCGGGGCTATTATTTCAGGCTTCAGGTCCTCTGCCACCTCAGCATGACTCTGCACATGTTCCAACTGTGGCTGGGACCAGCATGTGGCTGTGGATAGCCATGGCTACAGCACAAATCAACTCACTCAAAACTTTAGGAGACAGCTGGGTATGATGGCTCACGATTTTAACCCCAGCGCTCAGGAGACAGAGGGAGGTGGGTCTCTCTTGAGTGAGTTCCAAGCCAGCCAGGGCTTCATCATAAGACCCTGTGCCAATTTTTATAAATTTACTTTAAAAAAAAAAAAAAAAAAAAAAAAGTCGAGGCTGGAGAGATGCCTCGGTGGTTGTAAGTCCTGGCTGCTTCTCCAGAAGATCCAGATACAATTCCCAGCACCCAGATGGCAGCTCACAACTGTAACGCCTGTTCCAGGGGAATCTAACACCCTCATTTCAGACATACAAGCAGGCAAAACACCAATGTACATAAAATAAGAATAAATACATGTTTAAAAATCTTTTTGTTTTGTTTTCTTTTTGTTTTTGTTTTGTTTTTTTTTTTTTTGAGACAGGGTTTCTCTGTGTAGCCCTGGCTGTCCTGGAACTCACTCTGTAGACCAGGCTGGCCTCGAACTCAGAAATCCACCTGCCTCTGCCTCCCGAGTGCTGGGATTAAAGTCGTGCGCCACCATGCCCAGCCAAAAAAAAAAAAAAAAGTCTAAAGATAGTTCTTGTCACCATTTGGCCTCCAAACAAGAAAGATTCTTAGGTTTTATTCAGACAGGATCTCATGTAGTCCAGGCTAGCCTAAAAACTCACCAAGTAGCTGAGGATAGCCTTGAACTCCTGATCTTCCTGCCTTTCCCACCCAAATGGGATTTGAGGTGTCCGTCACCAACCAAGTCAGTAAGGTTTTTCCATTTTGACTTTTACTACGGAAAAATCTCAAGCATGAAGAGGCAAGGATAACAAAAATAAAATAAAATAATAAAATAAAATAAAATCTGCCAAACAACTTGAAGTCTAGTTTCCCTCTCCTACGCCAGCCACTCATTAATTCCCTCAACACTTACTTTTTTAAGTTGGTTTTTTTTTTTCGTTTTTGTTTCTGGAACACTTTAAAACAAGGTCCAAAGACTGGTGAGATGGCTTAGCTGGTAAAGTCACTTGCCACCAAGCCTGACAACCTGAGTCTGATCTCCCGTCTGCAACTTGTCCCCTGCCTTCCACATAGACACAGTGGCAGGCGTGTGTCCCTCCCACACACAGGCATAAATAGCCGTCTGGAGAGATGGAATGGAGTGAAGAGCACTGACTGCTCTTCAGAAGGCCCAGGTTCAGTCCCAGCACCCAAGGTGGCTCACAACTGTCCTGTGACCCCCTTTTCTGGACTCCTCGGTCACTGCACACATGTGGTACACAGTCATATAAACAGGCAAAACACCCATATACATAAAAGAATAAGTAAATATAAAAAAGAATTGAGCTGCCGGGCAGTGATAGTGCATGCCTTTAATCCCAACACTTGGGAGGCAGAGGCAGGCAGATTTCTGAGTTCAAGGCCAGTCTGGTCTACAGAGTGAGTTCCAAGACAGCCAGGGCTACACAGAGAAACCCTGTCTTTAAAAAAAAACAAAAAACAAAAAAACATTGTGTCGAAAAAACACTCAAAAACACTCATATACATACATAAAATAGGTAAATGTAGAAAAAAAATTGAGCAAGTCCAAAACATCCTGTCATTTGATTTATAAGAGCAATACAATGCGTCCTCCCTGGTCTTAAGAGTCCATCTGTGCACTCAGGACAGAGTCTACTCAGGAGATGGCCAACGGTTCACCTACCTGGAAAGGGCCCTTGTCGTACATGGCAGCATATGAGTAGGCAAATCCTGCCACGAACACTCTCTCAAACCATCCTTTCAGAATGGCGGGCACCCCAATCCACTGCAATGGGAACTGTGGGGCAGAAGACCAAGAAGTCAGATCGCGGTTTCTCTCTCTCTCTCTCTCTCTCTCTCTCTCTCTCTCTCTCTCTCTCTCACACACACACACACACACACACACACACACACACACACACGCACGCACACAAATACTCAAAGCATATCAGCTCAGCTGCACACCCTCTGACTGACATCACTAAGAATGCAGAGGGCCCCAGGCCCATAAGGAAAAATACTGCAGGCGCCGCTTTCTTGCTTTCTTTCTTTTTTTGTTTGTTTGTTTGTTTGTTTGTTTGTTTTTCAAGACAGGGTTTCTCTGTGTAGCCCTGGCTGTCCTGGAACTCACTCTGTAGACCAGGCTGGCCTTGAACTCAGAAATTCGCCTGCCTCTGCCTCCCAAGTGCTGGGATTAAAGGGGTGTGCCACCACCGCCTGGTGAGACACCACTTTCTTATGATTTCTGTCCTATGTGATACCTGAAATATCACCAGGTCTGCAGCTTCCAGCTTCTTCTGTTCAGACACAATATCAGGGCTCAGGCGTCCTTCCTTATATGCTAGAGATGTCTCGGAAGGATACTGAAAGTTCTCCGAGTCCTTCAGCTCACCTGTTGGGTAGCAAGAGCAATGGGACTGAGGCTGGGCCACGGGGGTCCGCTGCCAACGGAGAGAGACGGTTCTTACCTGTGATGTCATTTCTGGAAATGATGGGGTTGAAGTTCATAGCATAGAGGTCAGATTCGAGTACCTCCCATCCTTTCTTCTTCAGGGCCTCTACGGCAGCCTCCTTCATGGCGTAATTGAATGATGTCTTCTCTGAATGGGCCAGTACAATCAGGGCTCTTCTCACTGTTTAGACATATGTGAGGCATGGAAAGAAAATCCAAACAGGACAGGTGAGTCCCTAAAGTGCTTGGGATCAGACATGTTTCCCACCTTCGTTTCTCAGCCTGGGGAACAGTGGCTAGCATTATCAACTAAACGTCTTTCATCTGAAAATCTAAAGTTGAGGCTGGTGAGATGGCTCAGCAGCTAAGGGCACTTCCTGCCAAGTCGGATATTCTGAGTTCAATCCCCAGGACCCACCTGGTGGAAGGAGAGAACCAACTTCTGAAGTCATCCCGAACTCCACACAGAACACACACACACACATACACTCTCTCTAAATGTAATCAAAAAACATTTTTTTTTGAAAATTTGAAGTCTAGAGGTATTGCTGTAGTTGATTAATCTGCTCTACCTCTCCAGCAGTGGCTCTGTGGGTTCCTCGGACGAGCTACCTCAATGCTCTAGAATCTCAAATGAAAGACACACACACACACACACACACACACAGAGCCTTCTATTTTAAAGAAACAGTTATTTATTTTAAATATATGAGTACACTGTAGCTGTACAGATGGTTGTGAGCCACCAGGTAGTTGCTAAGAATTGAACTCAGGACCTCTGCTCGCTCTGGCCCTCTTGCTCAGGCCCAAAGATTTTTGGGTGTTTTTGTTTGTTTGTTTGTTTGTTTGTTTTTCAAGACAGGGTTTCTCTGTGTAGCCCTGGCAGTCCTGGAACTCACTCTGTAGACCAGGCTCAAAAATCTGCCTGCCTCAATTTATTTATTACTATATAGAAGTAAATTGTAACTGTCTTTAGACACACCACACGAAGAGGGCATCGGATCCCATTACAGGTGGTTGTGAGCCACCATGTGGTTGCTGGGATTTGAACTCAGGACCTCTGGAAGGGCAGTCAGTGCTCTTAACTGCTGAGCCATCTCACCAGACCCCCCAGCCTTCTATTTTAATCCTCCATGCTGGTAGCACACTCTCCCCTCTGATATTCCTGAATTATTACTTACGAAAACCTTTATTCCCGGCTGCCCCATACCCAGGCCTGCAGCCCTCCTGGGCCACAATCTCCAACTCCTACATGTTGGCAGTCTCTCTGCCCTGTAGCTCTCAAGTCTGATCCTTCCCCTTCCCCCAGCGTGGCGGTACTAAATCCTTCTTCCCTGGGTTCCCTTGCCTCAGTCCCCTGCCCAGCCATCCACCGTTGACAACTTTATTTGCCAATCAGAACCAGCTGAGGGCAGGGACCCTCAGCGTCTTACATGCAGATGTGATCCTGTAATTGGTGGTGGTGGCGGCGGTGGCAGTGCACGCCTTTAATCCCAGCACTTGGGAGGCAGAGGCAGGCGGATTTCTGAGTTCGAGCCCAGCCTGGTCTACAGAGTGAGTTCCAGGACAGTCAGGACTATACAGAGAAACCCTGTCTTGAAAAACCAAAAATAAATAAATAAATAAAATAAAAAAATAAAAAAATAAACCAGTCCTTACAGGCTCAAGGGTTGGAAACTTAGTCCCCAGCCTGTGGTGGTACTTCAGAAGGTGGCAGAACTTGGGGAACAGAGGTTGGAGGCTGGAGTAAGGGCGAGGCTGACTGGAGTAGTGAGTCCCTAGGGGCATGCTTCTGAAGATTAGATCTGGCCCTCTGCGTGTTGGCTTCTCTCCCTGTCTGCCTTGAGGTGAGAAGCCTCTACCACAAGCTCTGGGACCCCTTCTGCTCACAGCTATGCAAAGTAACTAATAAAAATGGAAAGAGGTTCTCTTCCTCCTCCTCCCGCTTCTCCCCCTCCTCCTCCTCCCTCTCCTTTTTCTGGATGAGCCTCTTTCTCTCTCCCTCCCCTACTCCTCCCTTCCCCATGGTGACTCCCCTGGCCTTGGTCCTTGGGGCCAGTGAACTCACCCACCTGACAGCAGCTTCCCAATTTAAAAAAAAAAAAAAAAAGGAAAGGAGGTAAAGATGTCAAAGCCTCAAGACCGAGTGTGAACATGGTGGCCAACGCCTTGGGGAACCGAGTGTGAACATGGTGGCCAACGCCTTGGGGAACCGAGTGTGAACGTGGTGGCCAGTGCCCTGGGGAACCAAGTGTGAACATGGTGGCCAACGCCCTGGGGAATGTGGTGGCCAGCGCCCTGGGGAACGTGGTGGCCAGCGCCCTGGGGAACCGTGAGAGAGGCTCCAGGAAGCGGCAGAGGGCCTTTTACTTCAGGTGCATTTTGTTCCCTGGACTGTTCTTGGATGTGATTTCCTGCCTCCTGTGACAGACGCTTACATTCAATTTATAAGACATGTGTATTCTTGTTGGATGTTGTAACAGCTATAGAACCCAACGTGGTTGGAAGGATTTGCCAAGTGTTGTCTTTAGATGACCCGAATCTGGTTTCCCAGATATAATCCATAGCATGTGCCAGGTAATTGTGCTTAAATTGCTCTGTGCTGAGAAAGTTCTAGAAAGGGCTGCTCTGCTAACATTTAGTATCTGCTTACTGGTGTTTATTTTTACACGTGTTTCTGATCAGGTTTTTCTAAACTCACCCTTGGATCACTGCTTTCTGTGTTACATACTTGTGTAAATGTGCACTGAACCTGAAGTAAGGTTTTCTCCAGCGTGAGACTGTATTCCAACCTATTCTTTGAGGCCTTCAAATCCCAGGTCTCCCTGACAGATCTGCAGAGATTCCAAAACTGATGCTCAGACCCCACGTAAGTGGCCAGGGTTATCCTCAGGTCTTCACATAAATGCTGTGGCACTTATACACACACACAGATACAGGCACACACCTGCACGCAGGTACACACACAGGTACACACAGAGGCACACAGGTACATACACACACAGATAAAGGCACACGCATGCACACAGGTACACAAACACACACACAGAGATACAGGCACACACATGCACACAGGTTCACAGGCACACAAACACACACACACAGACACAGGCACACACATGCACATAGGTACACACACAGGCACACACAGATACAGGCACACACATACACACACAGATACAGGCACACACATGCACACAGGTACACAAAGGCACACAAACATACACACATATAGGCACACACTCACACAGGCACACACACAGGCACATACAGGTATAGGCACACACATGCACAGAGGTACTCACAGGCACACACACACACACACACACACACACGGGTACACAGACACACATACACACAGGCATACACACACATACTGGTACACACATACACAGGCACACACCACTCTAATAATAACAAATACATTTCAAAAATAAAATTGAAATGGAAGGAAGGGATGAGCAAGAAGAATAAAGAATGCATTCTGAGTCCGTGAGAAATTAGTGTCTACTGATGCTGGCTTCCCTTCTCCCCCTCCCCCCCCCAAAAAAAAAAACAAAAAAAAAAAAACAGAATTTCTCTGTGTAGCCCTGGCTTTCCTGGAACACAGGCTGGCTGCCTCTGTCTCCACCTCCCCAGAGCTGGGATTAAAGGTATACATCACCACCGCCTGACAATGGTGGCATATTTAATTGACCACTGACATGAAAATAAAATGATCTCCCTAGAAAATCAGTAGAATGGTCAGGGATAATTGACTAGGTTACAAAAGGAACCTCTGGGTGCTGTAGGTCTAGAGAGTTCCTTGAGCTAGTGTTAAATAATTATTTCTTAAGGATTTATTTTTATGCATGTATTGATGTGGGTGTTACCTCTGGAGGCCAGAAGAGGGGGGTGGACCCCTAGAGCTGAAGTTACAGGTATTTGTAGGGTACCCTGCCTGGGCTTACGAGGTCTGAACTTTGGTCCCTGGATCTGAAGTCTGGTCCTCAGGATTACGCAGCAAATGCTCTTAACTCCATCAGCATTCCAGCCCCTAGTTTTCATTTGAATTATTCCATAAACAGAAATAACCTCCGGGGTAATGAAAGACCTCAGTGTTTGTTTGGGGATGAGCTTGGAAACACACCAGGAATTCCTGTTAGCACGCTAGCCAACACCAGCTTCTGCTCTGCCTTGCATCTCCCCATCTAGTGGGTCGGCACCTGCTTTCTGTTTTATGCTGGGGTTTGAATCTGGAACCTCATACTCGCTACAACCGAGCCCCACAGCCCCAGCGTGATCTTGCCAGTGCCTCTTGTCCCCTGCTCTGATGGGCTGCCAAGAAACAGATGAATTGTTCGTTGCTCCACGAATCCTGAAACGGAGGAGAACTTGCTCCCCCCTCCCCGCCCCCCACACGCACCTGTGCCTGATTTCCACTCCATTTACCCCCTGAAATGCTCAGGTCATCAGACACCAAGCTCCCAGCTGTACCACATTGTTAACTGGGCACCTATTACATACTGTAGGGGCCAGGGACCTGGGCTTCATTTCTGTGGAGCCCAAACTTCACAAAAAGTCATTTTTTATTGAAATTAGGCCAAGCGTGGTAGTGGAAGCCTTGAATCTTAGCACTGGGGAGGCTGAGACAGATCTCTGTGAACTCAAGGCCAGCCTGGTCTACATAGTGAGTTCCAGGACAGCCAGGGCTATGTAGAAAGACCCTGTCGGGGCTAGAGAAATGGTTCAGAGGTTAAGAGCATTGACTGCTTTTCTGAAGGTCCTGAGTTCAAATCCCAGAGACCACATGGTGGCTCACAACCATCTGTAATGAGATCGGATGCCCTCTTCTGGAGTGTCTGAAGACAGCTACAGTGTACTTACATATAAAAAATAAATAATTAGAAAAGAAGAAAGGAAGGAAGGAAGAAGGAAAGAAGGAAGAAAGAGAGAGAAAGGAAACAATTTTTAAATTTTAGCATTTACTTATTTTACAGGTATGGGTGTTTTGTTTGCACATATGCCTGTGCAACGGATGCCTGGTACCCTCAGAAGGACTGGAATTACCAAAAGTTTTGGCTCCCACGTGAACACTGGGGATCAAGCCCAGGCTCTGCAAGGGCAGCCTGTGTGCTTAACCAATGAGCGGCCTCTCCACCCTGATATTGTTTGTTTGTTTTGTTGTGGGTTTTCTTTTGTTTGTTTCTCTGAGACAAGGTCTCATTGTGTGGCCTTGGTTGCCCTGGAACTTGTTACTTCTACCTCCCGAGTGCTTTTAAATTACATTATTTGTTCTTTCAGAGTGTGTGTGTGTGTGTGTGTGTGTGTGTGTGTGTGTGTCTTAGGCAGAACTTGCAGGAGTTGGAGTTGGTTCTCTCTTTCCATGTGGGTCCCAAGGAGGGAACCCAGGTCATCAAGCCTGGTAGCAGGTCCCTTTATCCAATAACATTCTTGGCAACCCTGACTCTAAATTTGGGTAGCTGAAGTTATCTGGACCGGCCCCAGGAAACAAATCTCCCTCCAGAATCCAGCCTAGTCTTGCTTTCAGTCTCCCTCCCCCACCCCCACCTGAAAGCTTCAGTGCTTCCCAACCCTCTGCAGGGAACTTCAGGGGAGACCTCCATCAGACTGGCCCATAGTGGCTTCCATCAGACAGACAGTGGCCTCCATCAGACAGTGGCCTGTAGTGGGTGGCATTTTCTTAGTTAGAGATTGATTTGGGGAGGGTCAGCTCCCTGTGATTGGTGTCACCCTTGGGCAGGTGCCACTCACTGGGTTGTGTAAGAGAACAGGTTGAAAAGGTCACAGAGAGCAAGCCAGTAAGCAGAGTTCTCCTCTCCAGGTTCCTGCCTCGATTTCCCTCAGTGATGAACTAGGGCCCAGAGCTGTCAGCTGAAACACACCCTTTCCTTCTCCGCTTGCTTTTGGTTGGCAGCGACAGAGAACAGACTAGATTGCCAGTATTACAGCCTATGGGTGTCATTTTTCTGTTTTAGTTTTTTTTTTTTTTGGTTTTTCGAGACAGGGTTTCCCTGTATAGCTCTGGCTGTCCTGGAACTCACTTTGTAGACCAGGCTGGCCTCGAACTCAGAAATCCACCTACATCTGCCTCCCGAGTGCTGGGATTAAAGGCATGCGCCACCACGCCCGGCTCTGTTTTAGTTTTTATTTTGTCAACCTTCTACTCTAATTTGTAAATTAAATTTAGCCTGGCCTGGGCACACACCTGCACTGGGGCGCAGAGGCAGGAGGATCAGATGTTCAAGGTCAGCCTAGACCAAATCGAGTTTGAAGCTAGTCTGGTCAAAATGAATGAGTGGATGAACGGATGGATGAATAAACAAACACTGAACTGAACTGAATCACAAGTGTGGGAGTGTAAGATAAATATAATAATGCTTGTGCTCTGTGCTGTCTGCGGCTCCGGCTTGGAACATTTATCCCTCATGCATAAATGGAGACCAAAGCAGCCTTACCAGCTGTTCAAAACCCTCCCTCGCTGGCTTTCCCAGCAACTCATCACAGAGCTTAGAGAACACTGGGATGGCCCTGTACAATGGCAGAAACATCCTTCCCTCAAAAAAAAAAAAAAAGGGGGGGGGGGAAACAAACTCCAAAAAAGTTACAGTCCCGCCCCAATGGAGGAAACACTATCTACACCTTATTGCTGCTGAGAATTCAGAGCCAGAACCTGGTGGGAAGTACTTAGCGCTGGAGGCTACTTGGCCAAGAACGTAGTAGATGCCAGTCAAACACTAGACAATAATGTGGCGGTAATAATGTGCCAAGGACTCTCTCCCCTGCCTTCCCCTGAGCTGATGGCAAAGTGAGGAGACTGGCACAAAAATGGACCGATTAGCAAATCGGATTTCCCGCTCCAGGGTCACAATAGAAACTTTCCAGAGCCTGGCAGGCCGGAGCTAGGCTCCGATTCTGTTACACTCCTTCTCAGCTCCGCTCCCTGTGCCCCATCTCCACATCTTCCCGTTTTCTTTCACAAGGTGATGATCCCCCTTTTTTTTAAATCTGCGGTTTGGTTTGTTTGTTTGTTTGTCTGAGACAGTCTCTCTCCACTATGTAGCTCTGACTGTCCTGGAACTGGATCTATAGACCAGGCTAGCTTCAAACTTAAAAGAGATCTGCCTGCCTTTGCCTCCAGAGTGCCACCAAGCCCAGCAGTGGTCCCGGTAAACCGCCTGCTTGCATTTTTAAATGTTAGCAATGTATTTCCAAATGGTTAAATACTATCTGGCCTAGGCTGGGGATGTGCACAGAGCTCGGGTGGTAGAGAGTAGGTCTAGCATGCAGGAAGTCCTGGTTTCAATTCAATTCCCAGAGCCGTATAAATCAGGCGTGGTGATGAACACTTACAATCCCGGCACTTAGTCAGTGGAGGCAATAAGATCCTAAGTTCAAGGCTATCCTTCACTATACAGCAGCTTTAAGGCCAACCTAGGACACATGTTACCCTTTTTCTAAATAGTCCGAACGAGGTACAGAGAGTGGCCAGCTCTGTTAAGGAACGGTGTAGATGGGGCAATGCTGGAGTTGCCCACGGGTGAACTTGGGCTGCAGAATAATCCGCATCTCTGGCTCTGAGAAGAAGCTCTCCTTCCAGGGACTAACCGAGGCTCATCCAGGTTCCTAACCACTTCACTTTTCCTCTTTGAGGCAAGGAACAAAACTCACAGCAAGCCCCTATATCCTCCTCAGAGTAAATCAGGCTGGAGTTGGTGCCACACTCACCCGCCATGGCTCCAGATGTTGAGGGAGGATCGTAATACCGAACGCTGATTGGCTGAGCAGCTGGTTGCCAGGACGACCCTAAAACTCGTCGGAGAAATCCTCAGGGCTGGCTACAGGCTAGGCTAGTGCGAGCCGAGCGGTGGGGTATGGGTTCAGCGCACGCTTTATATCCTGCTTATGCGGGGCCCAGCCCACTGTGCAGGGCAGCCATCGAGGGCGGGGCTGGATTCCGGAACCCAGAGGCGCTCTGGGGGAAGATACCAAGTTATTGGCAGGGAGAAGCAGTTTGGGGCTGGACTAGGACTCCTGTATATGGAAGTCAAAAGCGTTCTCCGGGAACAAGGGAGTGAGAGAGAATTTGAGGATATGGGGACATCGTGGGCAAATTCATCTGCTCCCTGTCCTAAGACCTCCTGGGTACAAAATGGAAATTTCCAACAGAAAATTTCGAGCTTCGTGGGACCTGCCTACATAACCAGCCCATGCAGATTAGTCCTCATTCAGCCGTGGGAAGTCACCTTTGCACGCTAAGGGAAGGGTGGGGCAGCTAAAAGAATGGGCTCACATTTTGCCGACTCACTGTGACTCTTAGACCAAAAGTTCAGAGAGACTTGTCCTAGTGTGAAATGAATTCGTTTCTTCTGTGTTGCGTTCTGATTCTGCTCTTAGAAACGGCAAAAACTGCCCCCTGGGTGTACACGCTTGTGTCTCCTCAATTTTGCCCCCCCCCCCCCGGCGGTGACCAGGAACTCATCTGTGCGAACCTCTAGGAAGCCAGAGCAAAGCTGGCAGGAGACAGCAGCCACGGGGAAGTATTTCTGTAGCTGCGGGTGAAACTTAATAACTTTACAGGAAGATTTACATCAGAATATAGAACTGAACCAAAAAAAGTTTTAAATCTCAAGTAAAAATTTTGTTTGTGGGGCCTTGGTGGCACACGCCTTTAATCCCAGCAGTTCGGAGCAAGATGCAGGCGGAAATCTGTAAGTTGGAGGCTAACCTGGTCTATGTAGTAAGTTCTAGGACCGTCAAACCTACATTCCAAATCAAAACTGGTAAAGTTACCCTACGGAACTTGTAGGGACTTATCAGGAAGTCAAAGAGAGCTGTTAGGATAACTGACTGCTTTCCCCAGAACCCTTTTTAGTTCCCAACACCTAGTGAGGCTGCCCACAACCACTTGTAACTCAGCTACAGGGGATCCAGCATCCTCATCTGACCTCCATGGGCACACTCAGGCACACACACACACACACACTTTTTTTTTTTTTTTTAATAACAAGCAAGAACCAGGTGTGGTGGTGCACACCTTTAATCCCAGTAAGTACTTGGGAGGCAGAGGCAGGTGGATTTCTGAGTTCCAGGCCAGCCTGGTCTACAGAGTGAGTTCCAGGGGCGGGAAGGATCCGTTAGATCTCAAATCTAGGACAAATGTCTGAGCGTGCCTGTTTAACCTATCGAAACAGACCTGGCCACCAGATTCTCCCAGCATCCCTCAGTCCCTACTTGTTACAGGTTATGACGGGCATACCCTGCCCTATACCCGAAGCTCTCCAGCCCAGGAGCTGGGCTGCCTTCCCCGAGCAGTTCTTCCTCATATGATCTAGCCATTTTGGCTAGATTATATAGTATATAATATACTCCCCCCTTTTTTTTTTAACCTTCCTGGCCTCCTCTTCTGGCTGTCCCCTCCCCATTGTCCTTACAGATGACCCAGCTCAGGGACATGATCTCTCTGGACTCTCCCACGTCTCTACCTCTGGTTAGGCTCTCTCTCTCTCTACAACAAACCTTCCCCACTATACCTAAGAGTAGTCACGTCCTTCTTTCTTATTTTTTTCACTCAGGGTCAGGAGTTCGAGGTTACCCTCAGTATTAAGATCAGGCCATGCTCCACTCTAAGACACTCCTATTGTATAAAAGCAGTGGTACTTCAGGCTGTTCGCTGCCTTAGGAGACTCCATTCTATAAGGACCAATTATAGCGGCTGTCAGTAGCATCCACCAGCACACATTTATAAATGACTTACTCCAGGGGACACATCCTTAGGTTTATGGGGGAGAGATAAAGCTGTAGGGTCCCATGGCATAGCAGACACAGAGGTTCTTATGCTCACAGATAAGCAATAGGGGAACTGAGAATGTTGAACACGCAGGGCTCTCTCTTCAAAGGAAGAGACAGGAAGTAGGTGAGGTTAATAGCCTGGTGACCTTTGTGCTATCAATGTGGCTGAGACCACACCAGATCCTCCCCCTGACCCTTGTCTTGGACTTGTTAGAATCCATCTTATGGCTGTCGTGTGTACTTTACATAGACTTTTGATGTCTTAACCTTTGCATGAAGTTAACTTAACTATCACCAGGAAACTTTTCATCAGACTGTGCTGTGCTTAAATATGCCTATAGTAGGGCTGGAGAAATGGCTCAGTGGTTAAGAGCACTGACTGTTCTTCCAGAGGTCCTGAGTTCAATTCCCAGCAACCACATGGTGGCTCACAACCATCTGTAATGGGATCTGGCACCCTCTTCTGGTGTGTCTGAAGACAACTATAATTGCACTCATATAATAAGATAAATAAATAAATCATTTTAAAATATATGCCTATAGTAAACTATTGGGGTCAGACTCTTGAAGTTTGACCCAACAATAGCTACTGAGTCATGTTGAACTGAACTTCGCATTGGTACTCTGTTGGCTGTGGTATTCAGAGATGCCCGAAGCATGGGTGCATTAAAATCATACCAGGCCCAAGAACTTACCAACACTCCAGACTGAGGAAAGGGTGTGGTTCCCCGACCTGGACTGCATCAGTGATGTTCCCTTACATGGCAACGGCACGGCTCCGCACCAACCTGTCATCTAAGAGTTGGCATATGCGGCCAGAGCTGAGAACTCAGCTATTCTGCTCGGTCCCTCACTGTTGATGCAGCCTACTGTCCGTTCAGCACCTGCTGGCCCACCTGTCTGGATCTGGATCTAACCCGCCGCTGTTCCCTGCTCCTGATGTATTTCTTGCTCTGGGCCCTGTTAAGCCTTCTCACCTCACCGCCGAACTCTGCAGCTTCCTTCTCAAACCCGACGCCAACAGCAGTTCTCCCAGGGGCTCCCTCCAGACTCTAGTCTCCTTCCTTATCTGTCTGTATAGCTTCATTCTCAGCACAGTACTGAAACCCCTTGTGTTGCAGTAAATCTCCAACTTCAATACGCCCGAAAATACAACACCAGGGCAATTCTCAACACCCTCGGGTTCTGTAGCAGCACTTATTCCTTAGCCCAGAAAGAGACAGAGAGAGAGAGAGAGAGACAGACAGACAGACAGACAGACAGAGACAGAGAAACAGAGACAGAGAGATAGACAGAGACAGAGAGATAAAGACAGAGACAGACAGACATAAAGAGGTAGAGCAATAGAGATATATAGAGAGAATATAGAGATAGAGACAGAGAGAAAGAGATAGAGATGGAGATAGAGAGAAATTGAGATGAGCTAGAAGGGGAGGGGTGAGAGACAGAGAGAGATAGAGATAGAGATAGATGATATAGATATAGATATATATTCACTGTGTGATGTGTGATATGAATTAATGTAACTGGAATAAAGCCAGGCAAGTTAGTACATACTTTTAATCCCACCACTTGAGTGCCAGACAGAGGCAGACAGATCTCTGAGTTTAAGGCCAGACTGGTCCACATAGCTAGTGCTAGAACAACAGCAGGGGCTACAGGGCTACATAGTGAGACCCTGTCTCAAAAGCAAAGAAAAAGGGTTGGAATTAAGACCCTGTGTGTGTGTGTGTGTGTGTGTGTGTGTGCACACGCGCGCACGCCTTGGCCAAACTCCCAAAGTAGGGTAGACATGAGAACAGATTGCCATCATTAGAACAGCTCAACTTTCCTGTTATCTGATAAATTCTGACATGGAGGGAAAGACACACGTGCATTTTCCTGTTTCTGGTGACAGGCTAGTGACAGACCCTGTGACGAATCTCAGTGGAGTCTCATCCCGGTCAGGACAAAGCTGAAGTAACACAACAGGATATAAGAGGGAAGAAAGAAATATCCAGGACAGTCAGGGCTATACAGAGAAACCCTGTCTCGAAAAACCAAAAAAAAAAAAAAAAAAAAAAAAAAAAAAAAAAAAAAAAAA
>NC_034609.1:30817871-30819188 GCF_900095145.1 Mus pahari
TTCAGACACTCCAGAAGAGGGCATCAGATCTTGTTACGGATGGTTGTGAGCCACCATGTGGTTGCTGGGATTTGAACTCAGGACCTTTGGAAGAACAGTCGGGTGCTCTTAACCACCGAGCCATCTCTCCAGCACACAAAGTTATAAGTTAAAGCGACTTTAAAGTACATACATTGGTGGGTACACTGGAGAGGTGGATACATCGAGATGGCGGGGAGGGGGGTGTTTTATGGTCCAAGATGCTGTCTGATGACATTCTCGGCTCTTGGATTGGCAGAAGTGACACTGCCATATCCACTGGAAACAAAAGAGTCACAGAGTCAGCACAACTGTTGGACGCAGTTCCAGCCAAGCTGAGCCGAACGCTGCAATCGCTGTCCTTCTGTCCGTCTCTCGCTTTTAGGTTTTGGCCTCTGTGTGTTTTATTTTGGGAGCTTTCTGCATTATGATTCGTTTTTTAAGTCTTTTTTCCAAGGAAAATTACGTCTGAGTCTTTTTAGGAAAAGCCTAAAATTAGCTTTATCTGGCCACTATTTGGATGCCTCCCTTATGGCCTGGAGATCATTAAGCTCAGATAAACACATAACTAGATGAAGCCATTATGCCAGGAATCATCTTGAGGTATCTGCCCCTGAACAAATTCAAACAGTATAATTAGTGCAGGATAAACAGAGGCAACTGACAAACTCTGACTGGCCAGGAGGAAAGGGGACAGATCCAAGGTCTTCTTCTACAATAAGCCTAGAGGTTTCTGAAAATGTAAGATAGAGGGTCATACAGGGCATATTCCTGTAGGAATAGCACTCAGAAAATAAGGTAAATTGACTCCACTTTCCCTACTGTACAGGACAGATGAGGGAACATGTAATAAGTTAGGTATTAATGTTTGCTATTCATAAAAAGACCAATTCAGATATCTTCTGTTTGTCTGACGTGCTTTCAAACTGCAAACAGTGCCACCCTAAAAGCAGGCTGACCTATGTGTTTGCTTTGGAGGAGACAGTCTTTAGATTCTTGACGTTGGAGTTATAGGGCTAATAATAAAAATAAAATCTGTGCATTTGTACTTTCTAATTGTGACTGAACTTGTAACAAAGAGTCAAACACACAATCTGTACTTCTCGCATAATCATTAGACTGTCTTTGTTCTGAGAAACCTGTATAAATAACAAGCACTGCATTGCTAGTCAGAGCTGCAAGGTTACCCTGACCATAGCCTGACTCCCTCCTCCTCTTCTGAGGACCCCTCCCTGTAAGCCAATAGGCACAGAGGCTAATGTTCTGCTAAGTTATATCTTCTATGAGGTTTTTTTTTTT
>NC_034609.1:30820168-30823448 GCF_900095145.1 Mus pahari
TATTATAAATAAGGCTGCTATGAACATAGTGGAGCATCTTCTATGAGGTTTTTATTTATTATCACAAGGTGTTAGTTCCAGAAAGCTAAAACTAGATAACTAGCCTCTGAACATATGAAATTCCAGTTTCTCCACAGTACTGAAATTCCAATTGGTCCATCAGTCTCTGCAGACACAGGTTTCTTCCAGGAGTTTTTGTTGTTGTTGTTGTTTTGTTTTGTGTTGTTTTGTTTTGTTATGTGTTGTGTTCCTAGCTTCCTCTCAGGAATTGTTTTTTCTTTCTTGAGTCAGGGTTTCTCTGTGTAGCCCTGGCTGTCCTGGAACCAGATCTGTAGACCAGGCTGGTCTTGAACTCACAGAGACATGTCTACCTCTTTCTCTTGAATGCTGGGATTAAAAGCTTGGGCCACTACCACATTTCAGTCTGCTTTCTTTGGTTTGTTGTTTGTTTTAGAAGTACTTATTTAATGTATATGACAGTGTGGTTGTGTACAGACACAGCAGAAGAGGGCATGGGATCTCATTACAGATGGTTGTGAGCCACCAGGTGGTTGCTAGGAATTGAACTCAGGACCTTTGGAAGAACAGTCACTGTTCTTAACCACTGAGCCATCTCTCCAGCCCCAATCTGCTTTCTTATAGAATCTAGGACCACCAGCCCAGGGATGGCACCACCCACAATGGGCTGGGTCTGCCCCCATCGATCACTAATTAAGGAAATGCCCTACAGCTGGATCATACGGAGGAGAATGTCTCAGTTTCGGGTCCCTCTTCAGATGACACTAGCTTGTGTCAAGTTGACATAAGACTAGCCAGGACCTGGGAGACACGGACTGGCACTGTACTTTCTTTACATTTCCGTCATGTTTCTGTTTGTGGTTGTGACAAGGCTATAGAATTCCCATGGTCTTATATGAAACAGGCCTTCGTCCCAAGGCTCTGTATGTGTGGGCATGGCTTGTGGGCTTAAATGGTGTGCTCAGCGCCCCCCCCCACACACACACACCAAGGGGAAAAAGCAGAGCCAGGAGCTGTGAAGTTGTTCATGTTGTCACTATTAGAAATAAAAAGATCAGGGAGTTGAATCCCAGGAGTCCTCCTCCTCCTCCTCCTCCTCCTCCTGGTGGAAGCACTGACAGCCTCGTTAGTCATCGCTATTAAGCGTGTCCAGGTGTGGACCAGCTTCTTCAGCACAAGAAGTCCCCAAAGTCACTAGTGTTTCCCTGAGCGGTGGTGATGGACTTAGCACACTGTGCTCACAGCCATTCTCAGGTCTGTCTGGGGACTTGGGTATCTGTTGTCCTCAGCGGTTCCTGGGAGTGCCAGCCATATACCCTTGTGGGAAACAAGCCCCCAGTCTCAGGAGAGAGACTTATTTTTT
This sequence comes from Mus pahari, assembly GCF_900095145.1. NCBI lineage: Eukaryota > Metazoa > Chordata > Mammalia > Rodentia > Muridae > Mus > Mus pahari. The sequence goes on from NC_034609.1 coordinate 30,821,550, forward strand.
ACTCTAAGTCCTGTCTTCTCCCTGCCTCTACCACCACTACAGTGTGGGACACAAAGGCTCTATCGCCTTCTCTGTCTTGTTGAAAGTTTGTTGTTCTAGATCCCTGAATCCGGACATCGATGAATAGGAGGGCCTCGAGAAAGAAGCTGAAATAGCTGCTCAGTGGGTGGCAGGGGCAAACTGTTTATTCCAAACTACCAGAGGCTGTCTCTGGGGAAAGCTGAGTGAGGAAAAATGTCCAGGGTTCTATGGAATAGGACCTGGAAGGCAGAGAGCCTGGGAGCTGGACTGGGAGCTTTCAAGTGTACAGCAAGCACTTGTGAGTAGAGACTGAGGGAGTCTGGAAGCCAGTGTAGACCTCGATATGTTGCTAGGCACCACAGGCCCATGTTAATGGGAGAGTCATATGTCCCTTTTGCTAGAGATAAGAATGGCTATCTGGGCCGGGCGTGGTGGCGCACGCCTTTAATCCCAGCACTCGGGAGGCAGAGGCAGGCGGATTTCTGAGTTCGAGGCCAGCCTGGTCTACAAAGTGAGTTCCAGGACAGCCAGGGCTATACATAGAAACCCTGTCTCGAAAAACAAACAAACAAACAAAAAAAAAGAATGGCTATCTGGGGCTGGTGAGATGGCTCAGCGGTTAAGAGCACTGACTGCTCTTCTGAAGGTCCTGAGTTCAATTCCCAGCAACCACATGGTGGCTCACAACCATCCATAATGGGACCTGATGCTTCTTCTGGTGTGTCTGAAGACAGTGACAGTGTACTTACATATATATAATAAAAAAAATAAATCTTTAAAAGAAAAAGAAGAATGGCTATCTGGCAGGTGGGAACTAGCGTCACAAGTTCCTGAGGGGACGCTGGTTTTTTGACAATATGTAGCCCGGGCTAGTCTCAAACTTGCAACCTTTCTTTCTCTGCTCCTATGACCTGGGAATCCAGGCTGCACAGCCACACCCAGCAAAGTACTCTCTATTTAGTTTATAACAGTAGCTCAACTCAAATGACCTTCCTAAACGACAAAGGACTTTTTATTCTCGTGTAGCAAGTTAAACTCTGGTTGCATCTCACAGAAGGCGAGGTCGTTGGTGCTTGTCCTTCTTCACCGAGGGCTGTTTGTACATCCACCAGGAGAAGACCTCCAGGAAGGAGAACTCACCTGTTAGCAAAGAAAAGGTGTATGCACATGTGAGAAACGGTGCATGTGGTGTGTGTGTGTGTGTGTGTGTGTGTGTGTGTGTACATGCATGTGGGGGCTTTTTATGTCCCCCTGATTGGTCTGACTCATGCACTGAGCCTCAAACATTTACTGAAACTTCACCAGATCCAGCCAATTTGCTCCATAAAAGGGAATTAACATTAGCCTCATCCTGCCCCCCGGCACTGGAGAGCAAAGCAAGGCAGTGTGCGGGCCACCTCAGCACCCAGCACCCCAGCTCCCAGAATTACATCGTTACTGATTCAGCTTGCAGAAGAGTCTTCTTGCTAAGAAGCTTTGGCCCTGGGACAAGAACACTCTGTGTAGAAGCACTCACTAGCCACGTCAGCTCTGGATCTCCTTCCATCCCTGCGTGCTGGCTTCCCAGGCACTCACTAGCATGCCTGGCTTCTTTTTAGGGTTTTTGAGCTTTTTTTTTTTTTTTTTTGAGATATGGTCTCACATCCTCCTGCCCCAACCTCCCCAAGCAAGCCACCCATTTTTCTTTCTTTCTTTCTTTCTTTCTTTCTTTCTTTCTTTCTTTCTTTCTTTCTTTCTTTCTTTCTTTCTTTCTTTCTTTCTTTCTTCTTTCTCTTTTGGTCATTCATTCATTCATTCATTCTTGTAAGGAGTGAATCCAGATCCTTGAACGCAGAAAGCAAACACTGTACTATCGAATAGCCTTTCTAGTTCCACTCC
>NC_034609.1:30823754-30841686 GCF_900095145.1 Mus pahari
CCATAGTGCATGAGTGGAAGTCAGAGACCAACTTAAGGAAGCTGGTTCTCTCCTTCTGCCATGAGCATCTCAGGGACCAAACTCAGGCTGTCAGGTTTGGCAGCCCTCTGTTCACCCATCAAGCCATCTCACCTGCCCCTGATCTTTGCCCCCAACTCCCATCATGCTGGGGTCACAGGCATGCACCACACACCTGGCTAGCTTTTTTTTTTTTTTTCAGTCTTTTGAGACTGGGTTTCTCTGTGTAACCCTGACTGTCCTGGAACTCAGTCTGTAGACCAGGCTGGTATTGAACTCACAAGAGATCTGCCTGCTGTCTCTGCCGAAGTGCTCTCCCAAACTGCTGGGATTAAATGTGTACGTCACTACTGCCTGGTTTGTTTCAGAGATCTTCCTAGACTTACACTGATCCAGGGACTTGAATTCATACTTAGCCCCATTCTCTTGCTAAACTCTTGTCTCTTCTTAGGCTTAAAGCCCTGGGGATTTATAGTAAGCCATTACAGTGTTATGCCCTAGATGGGCAAACCATGGCAAACCACAGAAGTGAAATTTACCTTGGGTTGAAGTGCCTCAGAAAGAAAACACAGCTTAGCACTCAGGAGGCCATGATACAGTCTCAGCACCAAATACATTTAAGTGAAGGTCGTACTTGAACAGATAGACGAGGAACAGACGAGGGCACTGTTGACTTCTCAAACTCTAGGACTCTCCATAGGAGACACAGTTCCTTAATTTGCAGGACATTTGTTAATTTTCTCCTTATGGCAACCAAATACCAGGCAAGAAACAACTCTAGAGAGGAGGGTTATATTAGCTCACGGTTTGAGGGGACACAACCCATTGTCGTAGGGAAGTCACGGTGGCCGCTGGCTCTGCAGCAGCTGCCTGCTGACATCTCAGTGGACCGGAAGGCGGAGACTCAGAAGGAGGTTCAACAAGGCCAGAGAGCTCAAGAACTGTCTCTCTAGCAACTCATTCCTTCCCGCTAGACCCTGTCTCTCAAACTAGCTGGGGATCGACGGTTCAAACACAGGAGGCTGTGAGAGATATTTTGCAACCAAACCATAACAATATTTTATCAGCAACACAATTTGAGACACAGACAAAAAGATCAGGAAGAAAAACAGAGATTTCCACAAGTCCAGAGTGAAAGCCAGGCTCCAGGCATCTCATCTCACTGGCCACCGGGAGGATGTTCTGTGTTGATCTTACACGTCCTGTGTGCAGGAACCTTGTCTCTGTGCCGTGTCCCTGAGCTTTCCTGCTCTCCTATGGATAGGCCAGTCACTGGAGAACTAGATGCCAGCACTCATGTCAAAAGCTCAAATTCATGATTCTCCAGCCTCTACCTCTCGTTCTGGGAAACAAGGCCCGAGACAGAAAAGTGAGTTAGGTGGAGTGCCCGGCCTTTGACCCTCACTGAAAACCCAGAACCTTGCCTGGGAGGACTTCAACCCTTAAAGTTGAGCTTTGCTGCAACTCCACAAGTGAACTGTAGGTGGCAGTGGTCACCACCTTCCCCCACTCCTCCCACATCATCTTTTAAAAGCTGGCAAATTCTTATCTACTTTGTATTTAAGAAATCCCAATTTTTCCTCTGCAACCCAGGTATATTTGACTTTAAAAAAAAATTTTTTTTTGGAGGGGAGCGCTTTTAAGGCAGGGTCTCTCTACAGAGCACTGGCTGTCCCTAGAATTAGACATGGCTTACCTCAACTCAGTTTGCTCCCCTCTCTCCTGAGAGCTGTGAATAAAACTGTGCACCACGACTGTCCAGCCAATTAAAATACTTAAGGAAATGTTTTAAAGCCAGGTGTGGTGGTGCACACCTTTGGTCCCAGAACTAAGGAGGCAGAGACAAGATCTCAGAGTTCAAAGCCAATGTGGTTTAGAGTGTGTTCCAGGACAGCCAGCGCTTAGCATTCATCACACGGTCCCAACAAGTACACTGTTTAGAAGCAGATATAGACTAAGCCGAAATCTAGTCAGTCTAGTTTATCTAGTGACGATCTGGCCAAGTCCAGTAAGCCCGAGAGAGCATCTCTGGGCGGAGCTACTGTAGCATGGTTAGATGCTTGGCTTGGTGACTCCGCATGGTGGAGTACTAGGCGACTGTAAAGATGGCAGCTGATGTAAGTGAGCCGCCCCGGCTGCTTTCCAGGGATGAGGGTGTATCTAATAGGACTTTCCCTGAATTTGATTAATGTACCGCAGTTATAGAAATGGCCATCCTGCCGGGTGTGGTGGCACACGCCTTTAATCTTAGCACTTGGGAGGCAGAGGCAGGCGATTTCTGAGTTCAAGGCCAGCCTGGTCTACAGAGCGAGTTCCAGGACAGCCAGGGCTATACAGAGAAACCCTGTCTCGAAAAACACACACACACACACACACACACAAAAAAAAAAAAAAAAAAAAAAGAAAGAAAAGAAATGACTATCCTTTCTCGAGGAGACACCTACTGTATAGTACGTCGGATGTAAAGTCTAATGTGGTCCTCAAATGAAAGGCTGCATGCTTTCACTGTACTGATTTTCCTACATGATGCAATTTTTTTTCCAAACAAAAAAAGTTTACAAATTTAAAGTTTTATTGTAGAATACTTATAATTTCTGGCAAAAAATCAACTATATAGTTGATTCTTAGTGTCCATGTCCACCAAAGATACAAGAACGTAAACAGAGGAGCCGACCATTGAGTTTATTAGAAAAAGATTTGGCTATTTCTTCCGTTGAACTTCAAGGCTCAACACTGGCTCCGAGGCGCCCCTCTTTCTGCTTCAAGCTCCCTTTCCACGGTGGAGTCCTGGCTCTGTGTACTCACAGGCAGGGCAGTGACGTTGGGCTGCAATGCCGCACAACAGTCTCAGGCAGCTGGGAGAGCCAGCTACTGCTTCTGTCTAGATGGTCTGCGGAGTAGATACCAGGGGTGACTCTGCAGCCTGCTCAGTAGCTGGCTGTGGCTGCTTTGCGTATAGGGCTTGCAATGTCACCTTTTCTTTACAAACTTCTTTCTGGAAGCATTGGGATTTAAGCGTCTCCTCCCAGCCCCCAACACGCTGTCCCGGACTTGCAGGACAGCTGAGCGGCTGGAGATGTCATTCTCTGCAAAGGGAGACACCCCAGCTATGTAGTCAGGGGCAAACACGTTGGTCTTCTGCCTGGCCTTGTGGGAGAGTCGCAGCTGGGGGAAGCGCTGATCCTCGGTCAGATGGGGGTTGATGGCGTATTTGCCCCCTTTTGGAGTGGGTAGTGAGTACTGTAATTAAGAGAAAAGACTGTTAGAACAGGGATGCCAGCTCACACAGATCCTCATGCAGTCACACACAACTGTCCTGCCCACTGTGTGCCAACAAGACAAGTATCTCCCAACCACACTTCCCTCAGTTGACAGATGAAAAACTGAAGGCAGTGTCTTTCTTGTTTTTTTTTTTTTTTTTTTTTTTATTTTCGAGACAGGGTTTCTCTGTATAGCCCTGGCTGTCCTGGAACTCACTTTGTAGACCAGGCTGGCCTCAAACTCAGAAATCCGCCTGCCTCTGCCTCCCGAGTGCTGGGATTAAAGGCGTGTGCCACCACGCCCTGCTTGAAGACAGTGTCTTAACTACACACACTCAGCTAAAGACAAATGGATAGAGCTTCAAGAAGCTGACGCCATTTCCACAAAGGTGCAAATGAGCAACTCTGCAATGGCTATACTGGCTCTGGACTGAACTTAAGTAAAAAAAGAAGGATTACATGGGTTTTACAAGTGGGGTGAGGCAGCCTTAAATGTACTCTCATGGGGCTGGGTTCAGATCCAGAGCTGTAACCTTGGCCACTAAAAAGCATGCTTGGCTGAGCATGGCGGTACGCTCTCAAGATCCCGGTATTAGGATGACAGAGGTAAGATTATGAGTTCAAGTTCATCCTTGGTTATATGGTAAATTCAAGGCCAGCAAAAACTATCTTACCTAAAAATAAGTGTTTAAACTCCAGAGAGAGGGGGGCTGGGATTGAACCAAAACTCCCAGCATTTAGGAAGTAGAGGCAGGAGGAAACAAGAGACCGTTTCACACCAAACCAAACCACACACCCATGCACCTTACTCACATCCTTACGCCATCATCACACGCACACGTCACGGTACACACACACACACACTGAGAGAAAGGGCTTAATCCAGGGTGGGGACAAGAATGGGAAGGTCTGAGGGCATTTAGTACAGGATGCTCACACATCCTGCTGTGTCAGGAGAGTAAGCAAAGAGCTGCAGCAGAGAGCTGGCGAGGCTCTCACTGGCCAATCAGGGAACCACAGGAGCCTCAGAATGAGGAGTGAAACAAAGCCCAGCCTGTAGCATAAGATGGAAACCCTCAAGAGAGGCTGGATGGCGGTGGTGACATGGAAGGCAGGGACAGGAGGGACCCGAGTCCCGGTCTCTTCACAGCGGTAGGAAACGATTCATATACAAACAGAATAAGGCATCCAGGAACACAGACCTGGAGTCCCAGCTGCTTAGGGACGCTGAGGCAGGATTATGAATTCAAGGTGAGCCTGGTCAACTTTCAAGGACCCTAAAAAGGGGGCGAGTGGTGCGTAGATGGCTCAGGGGTGCAGTGTTTACTGTACAAATTAAGGACCCAATTCCAGACCCCAGCACCCACATCCAAGGCACTTGCCCAAACCTCGTACTGGGGGCAAGGCAAGGGAGACAAGATTCCGGGACTCGCTGGCCAAACCGTCCAGCTGAGATGTGAGCTCCAGGGCCAGGGACACCCTGGCTCAAGAGAATAAGGTGGAGGCCAGGTATGTGGTGTGTGGGCCTTTAATACCAGCACTTGGGAGGCAGACAGATGGATCTCTCTGAGTTCAAGGTCAATGTGGTCTACACAATAAGTTCCAGGACAGCTAGAGCTATTCAATGACACCCCACCTCAAAAAAACAAAACAAACAAACAAACAAACAAACAAAAAACCAGGCCAAACCCAACAAACAATGTTAAGAAAAGGAATGTCAAGAAGGAAGGAGAGCTGGGCATGGTGGCACATGCCTTTAATCCCAGCACTCGGGAGGCAGAGGCAGGCGGATTTCTGAGGCCAGCCTGGTCTACAAAGTGAGTTCCAGGACAGCCAGGGCTATACAGAGAAACCCTGTCTCAAAAAAAAAAAAAAAGGAAGGAGAAAGAAGACACCTGGCGCCCACCTCCACCTTGCCCAGGTATCTACCACCACCTACAAATAAAAATGGAAGGAATGGGGGTGGGACTGCATCTCAGCAGCAGAGTGCCTGTCAGCAAGTGTGGAGCCTGGGTTCCATCCCTAGCACCACAAAAGTAAATATCTGTAAACAGAACACAGAACAGAGAAAGCCTGACAATATTAGAAAACAATTATTCAGCCTTTAATCCCCGCAGAGGCAGGCAGATCCCTGAGTTCTAGAACAGCCAGGGCTACCCAGAAAAATGTAAACAAATCACACAAAAGTAAAATCCACCAAACAAGAACAAGAATGTGACACTGACAATGTTGTACCTGACCTAAACAACGTTATTCAGAGAAACTGTCACTTTATAGGCAGGATCCACCCCAACCAAGAGACAAGTGTCACCTGATGATGTATCCTTCCTCCGCCACATCGCAGAGGTCCCAACACTGCCAAGTTGTCTACACTAAAACACCGAAGCTGGTGTGTTGTCCACACCAAAACACTGATGTTGGCAGTCAGGAGATTGAGGCTGGAGGATTGCTGAGTTTGAGGCCAGCCTGGTCATGAAAGAGACTGGGAGATGACTCCAGTTTAAGAGAGACTCGGAGAGGCCGAGGACCACAGCTAGGGGGAACGACTGCCACACTAACACTTCCATCCTGGTCCTGGCTCCTACCTGAGGAGCCATTGCCCCAGAATCCCCTCCCTTTTTCTAGAGACAGAGCTGTACTCTGTAGCCATGTGGGCCTCCCATCTTACAGATCTTCTATCTGTCTGAGCCCCTTGAATGCTACAACTATAGGTATAAACCACCATACCTGGCTGTTCTTTCCTGATCATTCACACAAACCCAGGACCCTCCTGTGCTGGGCATCCACCTTCCTCCCTCCGCTTCACTGAATCTCTCCTTGTCACTCACTCCTTCCCCAAACTGCTTCACACACGGATGGCTAGGCCTGCGCTCTTCCTCTCTGGGTACCTAGTCCACAGGTTCTGGACCCACCAGCAGTGACTAGCTGGCTCTCTTGTTCTCTGCTCTTTTTTTCTGAGACGGGCTCTAATAGTCAAGGCTGGTCTTGAACTCTTGTTCTTCCTGCCTCCACCCAAGTGCTGGGATTCCGCCTGTGCATCATCCCCCTGCCCAGTTCTCTCATGGTCATTTGATTCTCAAGTTAGGGGTTCAGGATACATGCCACCTACCCGGAGGCCTCGTGGGTTTAGAACTTTTGGGTTTCGGGAGAAATGCATGTGCAAGGTCCCATCGTCATTGATAGTCACAGACACTTTCTTCAGGGTCTTGTTCCCACAATGTCCACAGAACACTCGGTTCATGTCCGATGTTGTCCTAGGGGATGCAAAAGAAAGGCTGCACACTAGCTCCACAGGCAAGAGACCCTACCTCCAGCCTCAGAGAAAATGATAATGAATGCAGGAAAAGCTAAATCTTGTTATGTCCATCTTCCAAATAACAAAGCCTTATGCTAAGGAAAGAAGCAGCAAAGGGACGCTCCCTTCCCCACAGAGAAAAGGGCAAGGATGTCAGACTGTGGCCAGGAAAAGAACAGGGCGTGGGCATGTCCTATGTGCCAAATACCCCGCTACACCCCTGACTCATGCACCCAGGTTCTTTTTTTGTTGTTTTTGTTTTTCGAGACAGGGTTTCTCTGTGTAGCCCTGGCTGTCCTGGAACTCACTCTGTAGACCAGGCTGGCCTCAAACTCAGAAATCTGCCTGCCTCTGCCTCCTGAGTGCTGGGATTAAAGGCACGCGCCACCACGCCCAGCTGCACCCAGGTACTTACAACAAATCTTTCAATTTAGAGAACTAAGAAGGCAACTAACTATCCAATACCTGCAGAGGGCGCAGATGGGAACCCATGTACTCCATATTCAGTCTACTTTGCCTGGGATGGAGAACTCCACCCATGAAGCAAACAGTGAATCCCCTGCACCCATCACCCAGCTCACTACGCAGTTCATCTCTACCCCACACTCCATCCTCCTGGGTCACTGCCTCCATCCACACAGTCCAGCGTGTCATCAGAGTGGCCTCTGCTCCAGAACGCACACGTTTAACTCTAGGCCCCTCACACGTGTGTGAGGCACAGGTCAGCGGCAGCCTCTGCCCCAGGGATCTCAGTGTGGTACAGACTGAGATCTGAGGTAGGCCACAGGGAAGCACATATGGAATGGAACTCTCTTCTGGGGAGCCACCAGCAGGGACAAGGACAGGGACAGGGACAGGAAGACTTGCAGCCACGCACTTGAAACAGCCATGACAGCGCAGGATGTAGCTCCGGGCTTCTCGGACCAGCATGCCGTTCACCGCCAGCACGTGCAGCCCCATCTGAAGTAGAACATTCTACAACCAACAAGTTAATGAATAACTGAAAACAACCTCTTTACTGTTAATTTGGCAATAATTTTGTTCACAGTTATGAGGTCCCAATGTTCTGGTTTGGTTTATAATCCCTGGCTTTTGTTAAGGAACAGAGAGGTGTGGTTGGGAAGACAGGGACCCGGGTCACTGGGGCAATTCCAAGGACAGAGCCTGGCCACATTGGCAATGCGTCTCAATCAAGACCCACCCTCCCTTCCTTCCCTTTCTTTCTTTCTTTTTTTTTTTTTTTGTTTTTTGCGACGGTTTCTCTAGGTAGCCCTGGCTGTCCTGGAACTCACTCTAGACCAGGCTGGCCTTGAACTCAGAAATCTGCCTGCCTCTGCTTCCAAGTGCTGGGATTAAAGGCATGCAGCATCACTGCCCAGCTACAAACATAATTTTTAAAAAATATTTTAGCCAAGCCATGATGGCACATCCTTTAGTCCCAACAGACTAAATTATTCTTACACTTATTGTCCTTTCTCAAAAGCCTTTTTAAAAATTATTATTATTATTTTTTATTATTTAGGTTAAATCTTCAATTCAGCACCCTGAAACTCCTCTGTACATTTCTGGTTCCCATCTGCCCTCCAAGGTAACTCCTTTTAGAAGCCCTGGTCCCCCATGGGCTGAAATCACTGGGACAGAGGTTGATAAATCTCTGTGAGTTCAAGGCCAGCTTGGTCTACAGATTGAGTTCTAGGACAGCCAGGGCTACACAGAAAAATCCTGTCTTGAAAAACCAGAAGTAACTAATTAATTTAAATATTCTTAAAAACAACCCCCCAAACTACCATGCATACTGTCACTGGTGTGATGGTCTACCCTCAAACAACATGACAATCAGTTACTCCTCAGGGCTGGCTTGAGTCTATACCACCCACCTGCATGGCGAAGTCCGTGGTCACACAGCCAACCTGCACGTCCTCTGGGATGTCACACTGCTCCAACTCCTGCTGGATCTGCTTGATGTTGCTGGGGGTTATCCACCCACCGCCATCGTCATCACTGTCTTCACACTCCTCCTCCTCCTCTTCCTCCACTTCTTCCTCCTCCTCCCTTCCATCAATCTGAAACATCAATAGGCAAACTCCTAGCCCACAGGACTCTCGCACAGAGGCTGCAACGTCCCTAGAGAGTGCAAGCCAGGGCCTTACCAGCAGCTCCTGCAGCTCACGGTCAATGTTAGGCAGCGGGGTCCTCCAGAACATGAAGGAGCTGAACTCCAGGTTCTCGGGCCCATCAGCTGCGTGGCCCCGATCCACCGCTTCTTGTAAGGGTTTAGGCTGAGATTCAATGAAACATTTTATTTTAGTGTAGGCAGATGAGATCAGTGCTTCATATATATAATGAAGCAGAAGAATTGAAAAATATGAAAACTGTTTTCAGTTTAAATGTGAAAGCATTCCATATGTAAGCTGGGTCTGGAGCACTGAGAAAATATGCTTGCTCCTGGTCCAGGTCAATGTGCTCTGCTGTCAAGACCTGTGCCACGTTGTAAAAAGAACCCACCGGAGGACCAGGGCTCCTAAAAGGAGTTACCTTGGAGGGCAGATGGAAGCCAGAAATGTGCAGAGCAGTTTCAGGGTGCTGTATTGAAGAGCTCACTTTAACCTAAAAAATAAAAAAAAAAATCCCGTTTTGAGAAAGGACAGTAAGTTTAAAAATACGATATGATTAACTAAAACAAAAAACCATGATCTTTCTCCCTAGGTGTTGAATATCAAGAACTTGAAGTCACAAGAATACACCGACAAAACGACAACATTCTGAGATCCTGAGTCCATAATTGGCGCTTTCAGGATCTTGTGTCTACTCTGGACATTTCATGTTGTCCACAGAAAGCAGGCAGGTGTGCAGCTGTGAGCCCCGAAAGTACCCCACAGTGAGCGCTGTAGCCTAACTGCCTCAGAGCTGGTCACGGCAAGCAGTGCCCTACAGCTTTTGGAGACAGTCTCCCTGGGCCCAGGCTGGTCTTCCACTCACCGTGGATGACTCTGACCTCTGGAAGGCCGGGATTACCAGAGCGGACCACCAGGCCTATTTCTGAGGCACTGGGGATGGAATCGAGAGGCCCCATGCATGCTAGGTCACACTCTACCAACTGAGCTACCACCTCAGCTACTCCTAAGGCTCTGGATACAAAAGTAAAATGAAGCCGGGCCTGGTGGCGCAGGCCTTTAATCCCAGCACTCAGGAGGCAGAGGCAGGTGGATTTCTGAGTTCGAGGCCAGCCTGGTCTACCAAGTGAGTTCCAGGACAGCCAGGGCTATACAGAGAAACCCTGTCTCGAAAAACCCCCCCAAAAAAAGTAAAATGAAATAAATAAAAAAGAAGGAAAACATGTCTGTTTCTAGGCTTTTAAATTGGAGGATTCTAAACATGACTGAGAAGCGAGTGACAGCAGTTCTGAATAGGACAAGCATCTGAAGCCAACCCTAACTATAATCCTAGCTAGGGACGGAGGCAGGGGTGCAAGAACTCAGGTCGTGCTGGGGATGGCTGAGTAGCTAAGAACACTCGTTGCTCCTGCAGAGGGCCCAGGTTATTTTCCAGCACCCACAGGGTTGCTCAGAGCTATTCTAACCTCCAGTCCCAGGGGCCCCACAAGCTTCTTCTGAATTCCCTGGACACTGGGCATAGAACGGCGAACATGCATACATGCAGGCAAAACACTCACACATCAAGTGCCACTTTTGAGTTTGTTTTTTGTTTTTTTCCCGAGACAGGGTTTCTCTGTGTAGCCCTGGCTGTCCTGGAACTCACTCTGTAGACCAGGCTGGCCTGGAACTCGCTCTGTAGACCAGGCTGGCTTCGATCGGTTTTCTTTTTTAAAAGAGCCTTAAACAAAAAAAACCTGAAAGTGTTCAAGATCATGCTTGGTTATATAGCAAGTTCCAGGATAACCTGGGCTACAAAAACTGTTTAAAACAAACAAACAAAAAACAGTGTGAATTCATTTGATGAGCTTAGTAAACATAACATACAAACTTCAGCCGGGCGTGGTGGTGCACACCTTTAATCCCATCGCTCGGGAGGCAGAGACAGGAAGAGCTGAGTTCAAGGGCCTGCCTGGCCCACAGAGTGAGTTCCAGGACAGCCAGGGGGATACAGAGAAAAATCCTGTCTCAAAAAAACCTTGAAAAAAAAGAATACACACATATACACGCACGCACACACACGCACTCACACACTCACTCATACACTCACTCACCCACTTCATTTGGAGTCTCACCAAAACAAGCTTATTAAATACTCACAGAATGGAAAAGTGTGACTACTGATTGGATATCTGGTCAACATTAGGAGCCCATATTAATCCCATATGAAGACCCTGATGGCTCTGAAGGTTTTTCTGTGTTGGAGGCAGGGTCTAACGTAGCTCAGGCTCACCTTACTTACACTCATTAAATAGAGCATCCACCTTGAACCTGAGTCTCCAGAGCACTGGGATACAGGATAAGGGAGCTCCCACTCTCCACATAACGCTGCTACTGACTCAATTCTGCTTCATGCATGAGACAAGCACTTTAGCAGGAAGCAACATCCTAGCCCAAAAATATTTTTAAGCTTAAGTAAAAGGACCCACATAATGGAGGGAGAAAACCAACTCCCTTAGCCTTCTGACCCTTCTAGCAAGCTGTGGTATGTTCACACACACATGCATGCACAAAAGAAATGAAATACAGAAAATAAACGAAGAGCTGGGCCTGGCAGCACATGCCCTTAATCCCAGTGCTCTGGGAAGCAGGCAGGTCTCTATGAGTTCAAGGACAAGCAAGGCTATATAATGAGATCTTGTCTTAATACAAAAAGGGTTCAGGTCCAAACTGGACAACACAGCACGATCTCCTGTCTTATAAAGACCATTGTTCCTGTGTATGAGGAAGACAGAGTAGAGTGTGGTACCACACACAGCACACAGGTGCCCACGCGGAGGTCGGAGGACGGTCTCTCCGGGACCCACTCTCTCCGTGTGCCTTGTCTTTGTTTCAGACAGCGTCTCTTGTTGTTTCCTGCGGATTCTGCTGTCTTTCTCATCAGAACGGGAGCGCTAGGACTGCTAATTCTAGCCACTGCATCTACCCTTTCACACAGGCTCAGTCACAGGTCATCGGGTTACACGGGCTCACCGCCGGCTTTGTCTTTATTTTAATTAAGAGCATGTAATAAGCCAGGCGTGGTGGCTCATGCCTTTAATCCCAGCACTCAGGAGGCATAGGCAGGTTGGTTTTCTGAGTTCGAGGCCAGCCTGGTCTACAAAGTGAGTTCAGGACAGGACAGCCAGAGCTACACAGAGAAACCCTGTCTCGAAAAAAAAAAAAAAAGAGCGTGCAATAAAGACAGGAGAAGGTACTTGTCACACAAACAGCAGAGACCTCCTAGCTGAGAAAAGACTGGGTTGTGGCTCTGTGTATGACGAACAGATCGCTGTGGATGGTAATATAGAAGTGACTTATGATAAAGCCACCAAGGCCACCCTTATATTCCTTCCTGCACACTTGACAGTTCCTACAATAGAGTAAACTAAAAAAAAAAAAAACAGGGGGCTGGTGAGATGGCTCAGCGGGTAAAAGCACCGACTGCTCTTCCAAAGGTCCCGAGTTCAAATCCCAGCAACCATATGGTGGCTCACAACCATCCATAACAAGATCTGATGCTCTCTTCTGGAGTGTCTGTCTACAGTATACTTACATATAATAAATAAACAAATCTTAAAAAACAAACAAACAAACAAAAACAAAGAAACCTGGGGCTGGAGGTGGCTCAGTGGTTAAGAGTGATAAGTGTGCAGTCCTGAGGACTAGGGTCCCACTCCCAGCATGCCTGTTGCTGGTTCAGTGGTTAACCAAAGCCTGTAATTCTACCTCTCTTCTGGCCTCCACAGGCGTCCTCCCCACCACCCCAAAAGCATAAAGTCACACGCAAATTTCAAAACCAAACCAACCAATCCAACCCCCTCATTTACCTTCTCTGGTTCTTTTTTTAGATGGGACACCCCGACACATTCTGCTTCCAGCTGGTAAGTCAGAGCCAGCACCTGGATATCTGTGGCAGAGAGGCTGGGGTAGTCCCCAGTTTTCTTGGAAAACTCAGTTACTGCAAGCAAACAAGAGATTTCTATCTTTAGTTAAAGGCAAACTGATAAGTCCTTGGATAACCACAGCATGGAAAGAACACAGGTAGGGCCCGGAGAGATGGCATACCAGTTAAGAGCACTAAAAAGGACCTGGGCTCAGTTCCCAGGATCCTCATGGTGGCTCACAACTTTGACTCCAATTCCAAAGGATCTAACACCCTCTTCCAGCCTGAGAGCATCAGGCAGATACATGGGACACATACATACAAACATACATAGATACACACACACACACACACACACACACACACACACCACACAAACCAGAACAACCGTATGGGCCACTGAGATGATGGGCCACTGCAGTGTAAAGGTGTCTGGCAGCAAATGTGACCACCTGAGTTTGGTCCTGGGAGCTGCCTGGTGGAAGGAGAAAACCCATCGTCTCAGGCTGCCCTCTAACCTCATCTAAATTGTGCCACGCACAAATGTTTCTTCTCGAAGGACTTAGAATCAATATTCCATCTGGGGGAGGTGGCTCACTCCTAAGGTAATCCTGGTACTCCATGGAGACTAGAAGTTAAAAGCTACCTTTCAGCCTCATAAAAGTTCAAAGTCAGCCGGGCGGTGGTGGCACACGCCTTTAATCCCAGCACTCGGGAGGCAGAGGCAGGCGGATTTCTGAGTTCGAGGCCAGCCTGGTCTACAAAGTGAGTTCCAGGGCTACACAGAGAAACCCTGTCTCAAAAAACAAAACAAAACAAAACAAAAAACAAAAAAAAACTTGTTTCAAAACACCACCGCCAAATAACCAAACAGAAATAAGAATCTATCCCATAAAAAAAAGCAACATCTACTTTCTGACCTTCTCCTCTGTGAATGAAAAGTCCATGTTCGCCACCACCAAGCCACTCACAGGGTAGCTCTAAGGTAACATTTTCATCCTCGAGATCAGGGAACAGGCCAAGGCTGACAGAGTCCCCAGGAAAGCACGGTTATTAGTATACGCCTCTTCCCTCTTTCTAACTAAGTACAGCAGCCAGAGTAACAGGGGGTTTGATTTCAGGATGGAACAGAAAGTTACCTGGGCTGTAACCATGGCCTATGATGAAACCAAGAGAAATGCACGTTGTGTACTAATGGTCAGTCTTTTTTTTTTTTTTTTGCCTCAGTGACACTTCCATTCCCTACTAACCTGAATTCTTGAAGAGAATGACGATCCCTAAGCCACTATTTTTCTTTCAGAACTAATGCAAGTCCTAAACATATCCCTTTTCCTTTTTAAAATTTGTTATTTTTGAGATGAGGTCTCACTATATATATATATATATATATATATATATATATATATATATAGCCCTGGCTTGCTTGGAACCTCTAACTCCAGAGAGCTTGGGACTAAAACCATGTGACATCACACTGGGCCCAACCCCCATTTATTTATTTATTTATTTTGGTTTTTCGAGACAGGGTTTCTCTGTATAGCCCTGGCTGACCTGAAACTCACTTTGTAGACCAGGCTGGCCTCAAACTCAGAAATCCACCTGCCTCTGCCTCCCAAGTGCTGGGATTAAAGGCATGTGCCACCACACCCGGCCCCTTTTATTTTTAATATGACAGTCTCACTACCTAGCTCAGGCTGGCCTGGGACCCGGGACCCTGAAACCTCTGTCTCCCCAGGGCAGAGACTACACCACTGTCTATACTGCATGCCCTTTTCTTTTCTGGTTTTTTGTTTTTTGTTTTGTTTTTTTTTTGAGACAAGGTTTCTCTGTGTAGCCCTGGTTGTCCTGGAACTCACCCTGTAGACCAAGCTGACCTCGAACTCAGAAATCCACTTGCCTCTGCCTTCCCAGTGCTGGGATTAAAGGTGTGCGGTGCCACCACGCCCGGCCTGCATGCCTTTTTCTGAGTTGAGGTTGCCTCTATTGGAAACTATAATCACCCTACACACAGGACCACAGATCTGGGTTCTTTATGTGTAATTCTCTTTAATTTTGGGCAGGACTGGGACCACACCCAGTGCCTTCTGTATAGTTGGCGAGTGCTCTAGCAACTTGTCTTAGGAGTCTACACGACTTTACTTCACGTTTCCAATTGGCTAAACACTACTCCAAGGGGTATATCCGCATGGTCTACCGTCCTCCCGGGGGTGAGGCAGATATTATCACTCTTGTTACGATAAAGCCTAAAGCCTGGGATATACCGTGGCGCGCACGGCTGGCACCATTAAAGCCAGGCTGGGCCGGGGCACTCACCCAGCCGCACGTACTCCGGGAAGGGCTCCTTGAACCGAAGCTGGTAGGGCAGCACTGCCAGCCGCCGGCGCGTGGCCTTGTCGCGAATCTCCCGCACCACCTCCCGGATGGTGTAGATGTTCTTCCCGATGTCCTGTGGACAGACGGGCCCAGTTATCCCGCTCGCCTGACCCCCACACGCACCCCTGGAGGGTCTCGAGCCCAGGCCCCGCGGCGGGATTCCCCAGTACCTGCAGAGGCGCGTCCCTCAAGAAAGCTCCGGCGTCAGCCACAACGTGCTCCACCGGCGCCATGTTGGCTGTCAAGGACAGACGGCGCGTGCGTACGGCGCCTGCGCTGTTCCCTGGGTTGGCGCTGCCGTCCTCCCCGGACCGGAGGAGCAGCTGCTGCGATTTCGCGGCGCCCCCTAGCGGCCACCGGTCACCCCCTTCAGGACTGCGCGCTTGCCCTACCAGAGGCTATGTGCAGAATTAAAGTTGAGGGACTCCTTAAGTAATCCGCCTCGGAATTCATAGAACTTTCTTTACTTTAAAAAGAAAAACCTGTACATGTGGCACATGGTTGAAAGTCAGTAGCTAGAAACAACAAATTACAGCAAATCAGTAGGGTATATTCGATTTTACAAGCAAGGAAGCCAAGCTGACTTGGCCAGATAACCTCCGAACTGACTTGAAACCACTTTTTAAAATCCGTTGTGTTACACGGCCACACCGCCCTACTTTATTTGAACATCTTGGGACAACAGCTGTGTTACTTAATACCTTTGCCCCATCTCCCTGAGTAAGGCACGTGATTTTCTAGAAAATTGAACAGAAGGGGTTGTAATAACTATTAATGACTTCTAATTTTCCTTTCAATTCTGGGATTAGGAGATATGGGCTTCTACGTTCTGGCAATGCTGATCTGAGTCTTTTGCATCTGCTTTCATTTACGTTTTACTCATCTGTCTGGTATCAAAAATCCTTCAGTGCCCAGATGGCACCTTCTTCTGACTCAAATACTTTCTGCATCCCCAAACACCTTCGATTACATTAGGGGGGGGGGTTCCAGGTGCTCCTGTGGGGGGTGCTGGAAGACAACCACAGGAGTCAGTTATCTCCTTCTGCTAAGAGGCTGCTAGGGATGGAATACAGGTTTTCAGGCTTGGCAGGTAAAGGTGCAACTTGCTGCCTCTTCAACCCCAAAGGCTCTCATTTTGTAGCTCTGGCTGTCCTTGAACTCAGAGATCTGCCTACTTCTACCTCTCTTGCTCTGGGATTAAAGTTGTGACCACCAAACCTAATCCCCAAATATTTTATATCGCCAATCTTCTTACTCCTCAGCCTCTCCTATCTCCAGCTTCCCAGTGCTGCACTGTTCTGAAATAAGACCCCAGTTGAAGACTATCCAACTTTTTAGAGAATTGTTTCAGTGTTTTGGAAGCCTTTCTCAGCTACTCCGTTTCTCTGCAGGAGCTGACACTGCTATTGTAGCTTCTTTCAGGATTTACCTGGTTGGGTGATTCTTTGCCACCCTAATCTTCCTGCCTTCTCCCTGGTTTCTCACTCTTCATCCCATTCTCTTCTTATTGCCTTGCAAACATAGTACCTTCTACCTAACTTTTTACAACTTAATCAATTCAAGTTCTTTTCTTCAGCAATGGTATCTATCTGCCAGGTACTAATGGCCACAGTATACAAACTCTAATCATGTGTATGTGTGAGTTTTAAATTTGTGTGTGTGTATTTGTCAATCCCCTTGTGCTGGAGTAACAGGTACTTGTGATCCACCTCATCTAAGTGGTGGGAATCTAATTCTTTCTGGTCTGCTTTCAACAGGTTAGAACTTAAGCCATCTGTCCAGCCCTAAAGGGCTCTTTCAAAGCATTTATGTCCAATCCTTGTCCCAAGTCCACACTTTCTAGGAAGTTCCATCTGAAATTTCCTAGAGTCTACACTTGTTAGAGCTCCAATAATTATTATCTTAGAGTCTTTCTATATAGCTCGGATGGACTTAAACTCAACAGTTCTGCTTCAGTGCTGATATTACATGCATATGCTACCACTTCCTATTTTACTTTATTTTATTTTTTAAGGCATTACCAACAAAAGCATTCAAGGTAGGAACCTCTGAGCCATCCTCCTCCCTCCCCCCACCAACAACCAATGTTCATTGCACAACAGAATGTCAACATCAATCTGAGATGTGTGTCCGCACACCTCTGCTCTCATTTTTCTAAGTCAAGTTTTTATCTCTTTCCCAGATTTCTCTATCTGCAATGGACTTTCCACATTGACCTAAACAGTGAGTGAAGATACAGGAACCAGAGTCTAATAAAAGAAATTTACACAAGTTGAAAAGGATTCTGGGGTTTCAACCCTAGAATACAAACTGACCTAAAGCTAGTCCTGGTGGCTCATGCAGACAGCCCTGTCACTTTGGCTTGAAGGCCAGATCACTGACAGGTAGGGAAATTGAGAGTTCAGGGTCAGTCTTACTTACATATCTAGTTCAAGGCCAGCCTGGGCTACAAGTGATTCTGTCTCAGATAAATGACACAGAAGAATCTGACATGGGACAGTGATTCTGAAACTCAAGTGTGCATCAGAACCCCCTGGAGAGTTTGTACAGATGAGCTCACTGGGTCTCAGCTTCTGACTTGGTAGGTGTAGGCAGGATCTGAGAAGTGACATGGTGGCCCAGGGAGTCTAAAATCACCTATTACATACAGTTTAAGGCCTGCCTGGGTTACATGGGACCCTAACTCAAAGAAAACATTAAAGGAAAGAGGCTGGGTGTGGCTGTTCACGCTCAGTACACTTGTGATGTTGTCAATCAGAAGTGCCAGGTGGATGGGTCACTGTGAGCCTGAACTACATGGCGACTTCCAGGTTAGCTGGGGCTAGAGAGAGACCCTGACTTTAAAAAAGAAAAATAGCCGGGCATGGTGGCGCACATCTTTAATCCCAGCACTTGGGAGGCAGAGGCAGGCGGATTTCTGAGTTCGAGGCCAGCCTGGTCTACAAAGTGAGTTCCAGGACAGCCAGGG
>NC_034609.1:30841746-30845625 GCF_900095145.1 Mus pahari
TTTTGCTGCTTGGCTCCTGCTCACAGGTAGGTCAGGGTTGGTCCCTCTGTAGAGGTGGGCAGGGCCAAGCCTCTCATCCAAGGCATCCCCTAGCCCCCTGAGCACCTGCTCTAAGATGCCCCTGGGAAGGGGGAAAGGTTCCCTGGGTTGATCCTGAAGGAAAAGAGAAAGTCCCGTTCCTTTAGCTTTCATGATTTATGTCTCCTTTTTAGAAAGACTGCCCCTGGGCGGGGCAGGAGAATTGCTGCCAGGCGATGCAGCCCCTGCAGAATGGACTTTCCCTTCTGTGCAATGCTGACCAAGGAGACTTACAATTTTTTGGGGGGGGGAGCTAGGTCTTTTTTTTTTTTTTTAGAAGGATTAAAGACAAATGCTCAAAAGATTTCCTTCACCACCCAGTCAGCTCTGGTTATTAAAGAAATTATAGAAGTTAGAAAAATTTAAAAATATAAGTAGGTTCCAGTTGCTGGAGTGTATTAGTCAGGATTTTCTAGAGTTGCAGAACTTATGGAATGAATCTCTCTCTCTCTGTCTCTCTCTCTCTCTGTCTGTCTCTCTGTCTGTCTGTCTGTCTGTCTGTCTGTCTGTCTGTCTCTCTCTCTCTTTCTGATATACAGGCTGCAATCCAATTAATCTAACAATTACTATCTGTGAAGGTAAAGTTCAAGCATCCGTCCTAGGAGGCTGGGTGTCTCAGCCGGTCCTCCGTATGAGCTGGAATCCTGAAGGTGTAGGCTCCAGTGCCAGTAAGGGAATTGGTGTGCTAGCAAGGCGAGGTCAGGCAGGCAAAGAGCAGAAGCATCCTTCTTCAATGTCCTTACACAGGCTTCCAGCAGAAAGCGTGGCCCAGATTGAAGGTGTGTCTTTTAGTCTCAAAGAAGATCTGGATTAAAGACGTGTGTCATCTTCCTCAAGATCCTGATCACGGATGTGCCCCTCCATTTCTGGATTGTAGTTCCTTCCAGATACAGTCAAGTTGACAACACGAACAGCCATCACATAGAGGTAGCTTCATGTGTTTAACAACAGAGAACTGAATGGGGCAGGGCCTTTTGCATAAACTGAAAGCCACCCTCACCTTCTCTGATGATGAGATGTGGAGTTACAGATACCCAGCAAAATTTTGGTGTCTCACCCTTTGTCAGAAGAATATCTCCTAGCTGAGAGTTTTGCTTCCAATCAAAAGATACGGTGGGACAATCTCTCATACTGAAAACAGATTCATAGGGGTATGGACAGAAATCAACCCCCCAGGAGTAGCCCAATAGCAAGTTCCTATAATTAATTGTTCAAGTAACCAGTTCAGCTACCCCCGACCAGATTAAACAATATCCAGTGGTCCTGGAAACAAAAAGGGAAATAGCAGTTTCCATTGCTGCCTTGGAGAGGCATGCATCCTGGTGTCCTGTCAGTCATCCTGGAATTCATCTCTTCTGCTCATGAAGAAACCTGGGACCTCTGGTGCTCATGAGTCTGATTCTTCCAGAGGAAAAGTTATATACACTCTCTTGGATCTGAACCATACACTCTTCAGCCTCCCGTTGGCGAGGTGAGTCAACTGATCTTTGCTTTTAAACGGACAGATCCAGAGGGAGGTTACAGTAGGCAACTTACATGGACTGGGCTGCTCCAAAGATTTAAAAATTCTCCAATCTTGTTTGATGAGACAATAACTGCTGACCTCCTGCCCTTCTGTCCCAGGTTTCCCAGGAAGATGGGTTATAAAAGGGCCACTGAGGGACTGTACAGACCTTGGGCTATAAAATGTCAGCTAAGAAAGCCAAACCTCGTACATCAGAGGCTACCTGTCTTAGCTAGCAGCTGAGGGGAGGCAGAAAGCGTCTGTCTCAAGAGTAGGATTTCAGCCATCCTTCAGATCCCATTCGAGACAGATTTGAGAGTTCAGCTAAGTATTGCTGTCTCTGGATACCAGAGTTTATGGAAATAGCAAGGACTCTATCCACCCACACAAAGCTCCTAATCTGGACCGAGACTAAACAAGGGCATCTGAAGTTTAAACACAGCTCTGACTTCGGCTCCAGCTTTAGCACTTACAGATATCTCAAAACCTTTTCATCCGTTTGTCCATGAAACCAAAGACAAGAGGGATTTTAACCCAAACTTTGGGGTTGTGGAAACCCTTGTGGCAAACCTTTCCAACAACTGGACCCTGTATGTAGTCACAGGATGGCCTACCTAAGAGCTACGGCAGCTACTGCTAGTTACTAACAAGTTAACTCTGGGTCAGGACCTTATAACTCACAGGACCCCATGTGGTTGAGACCCTCCTCTGAGGAACACCAGAATGCTGGCTGTCTAATGCCTGTGTGGGCCCTACTCCTGGCCTACCCTCAAGTGAGAACCCACAGCCATCAATTTGGCTACCCTCTTGCCTGATAAAGAAGGTGATTGTCCGTGACTGTCATGAGATGAAAGATGAAAACAGGTATACAAGAGCTGTACTTTAACTGAAACGATTTGGGCTCAAGCCAGGCACCTCAGCCTAGAGAGCAGAACCGATTGATCTGACCCAGGCTCTCACATGGGGAAAGGAAAGGCCACTACCATGTACCTGGCCTGTTGTGATGCTTTTACTGCTGGGCATGTCCACAGTATGATCTATAGTGAAGAGGGCTTCTCACTGCTGGGGGAAAAGGACATTGGAAAATCTTGGCCCTTTTAGAGCCTATTTGGCTTCCCCTATGAATTGCTGTCCTCCACTGCCAGCTGTTGACCTAGCCATTGTCCTAAGACCAGTGGTGCCTGTTGCCTCCATAATAAAGAAGGAATGGATAGCTCAAACCCACAGGCAGATGGAGGACACCAGAGGGAAATGTCATTCTCCCAGAAACAACGGGCAGGACCCTGGTAAGTGACCTTCACGGGGCTACTCATCTGGAGTAGCCTCACAAAACTTTCTGAGTGGCTCAGACAACCTGGCACAAGATGTCTCAGCCAGATGCCAGACTTGTGCTCAATAAACCCCAAACAGAGATCCCTTAATCAGAAAGGGGTCTGAATGAGAGACCAACACCCCAGCAAACTCTGGGAAAACTGACTTCACCTAGATCGACCTGCCAGGGGAGGATACAAGTCCTTGCTCGTTTTTATAGATACCTTTTCAGATGGATAGAAGCATTCCCCACCCAGACTGAAATTGCTCAAATAGCAGGTAAAAGCTCTTTCAGGAGCTGGTCTCAAGCTATAGCTTCTCCTAACAATGGGATCTAACAATGGCCTGGCTTTTATAGCCAAAAGCCTTCTAATTAATAGTCAGACATAGATAGAAACTTCAGTGTGCATATAGACATGGTCATGGTCCAACCCCCACTGCCTTCCTGCCTGGTTCTGGGAATTGAAAATGGCAGATACAGGAGAGGTGATGGCTAAAGTGACTACAGACCAGGAAGCCATATTCCATTTTGTTTACTTAGTGATGCCCACTTTAAAAGTCTGGTTGTGCTGAAGAGAGGAAAGATGTGGGAATTTATCTTTTGAGATAGGAATACAGTTTACAATTCTATACACGCCCTCTGGATAGGCCCCCTAGTTGCCAGGAACAAGGGAGTTTCCATTGCAAAAAAAAAGAAAAAAAGTTTTGTTTTTTTTTTTAAAAAAGATTTTTGTTTTATTTATATGATTATACTGTAGCTGTTTTCATGCACACCAGAAGAGGGCCTTGGATCCCATTACAGATGGTTGTGAGCCACCATGTGGTTGCTGGGAATTGAACTCAGGACCTCCGGAAGAGTAGCCAGTGCTCTTAATAGCTGAGCCATCTCTCCAGCCCCCCCATTGCAAAAATTAAGAGTTGTGGAACTGAGGCTTCTTGAAAAATCCCTTAAGATTCTGACCTTTGAAAAACAGGCGCCGGGTGTG
>NC_034609.1:30846357-30877520 GCF_900095145.1 Mus pahari
AGTGCTGGGATTAAAGGTGTGCGCCATCACCGCCCGGCTTATTTTATTTTATTTTATTTTTTGAAACAGAGTTTTTCTATGTAGCCCTGACTGTCCTGGAACTTGCCCTGTAGACCAGACTGGCCTTCAACTGACATAGATCCCCTTGCTTCTGCCTCCTGAGTGTTAGGACTAAAGGTGTACACCACTGCCTGGCCCAATTACACCTCTTTAGAGCAGGGTGAGTCCATAATTTGACTCATTCACTAAGAACTGACTCCATGATGGAAGTACCACTCTGGCCATAAAACTCGGCACACAGACAGCACCACCCTCCAACATGAAAACAGAGACCTAACCCGCCAAAGCCCGCAGTTCTGGGAAAGCCTCTGAATGTCCTGACCTTGCCTTTCGGCTTCTGTAGCTCTGCTTCTCACTGTTTCTGCTAACTGGAGCATGTCAACCCAGAACGTGAGTTTTGCGCTTAAAACCTCGCCCTGAGAAAGGCTTGATACTTCACAGGGATCCTGGACACCCAGTGTAGTCACAGGGTGGCTAATGAAGACTTCCTTTTGGTAGAAACCCCACTGCAAAGGCACCTGACACTCAGGTGGTACACAGATATACTTCAAGAGAAACATCTATGTAATAAAATACTAACGAAAATTTAGTATTTCAGTTAACAAAAACAAACCCAACAAAAAAAAATCCAGGTAAAGCCGGGCAGTGGTGGTGCATGCCTTTAATCCCAGCACTTGGGAGGCCAGCCTGGTCTACAGAGTGAGTTCCAGGACAGCCAGGGCTACACAGAGAAACACTATCTCAAAAAACGAAAACAACAACAACAACAAACCAAAACCAGGTAATCAGAACAATTAACTCGGAGGTGGATGCCAGCCTAGGTTACATAAAACCTTGCACCACTGTCTCTTCTCTCACCCCTAACCCTCCACCCCAATGGTATAAACTGGTAATCCTAACTACTCAGAGGCTAAGACAATGGACTTAAAAGTTCGAGGCCTGTTGGAACACTTTAAATAAGATCCTGTTCCAAATAAAAACCAGAAAAGGTAGCAAAATAAATGGCTGGGAACATAGGTCAGTTGTGACGCCCTGGACTAGTCACTTTCAACTGTCAATCTTGCAAAACCCAGAAAGTTTCTGTTGTCCAGGCTACAGTAGGTATGTCTACAATGCCAGAAATCAGGAGGCTAAGGACAGCGGTGGGTTCCAGCTCAGCCAGGGTTACAAAGATTCCCTGTTTGCTAATTCATAAAGTTCAGTTTACTCCATACAGGGGGGATAGGAGTTGGTTCCCCATGGGGAAGACACTTAGGGACTCGTGTGTCATGTCCCATGCTCCACTCCCACCCCTCATTCCAGTTTTGCTTTTTGGAACAACAGCAGGTGCCTTACAAAGGCCAGGGCATTTATCCTCCTAGAACTGAGAACAAGGCCTTACAGAGTTGGCACAGGCTACCGACCTTACACTAGACGCTCAAGTTTGACCAGTATACATCTGTGATGTCAAACATCCTTTGCAAACTTGGGGACACGCTTAGAGTTACACGGTTTATCGGACACTCCAATGTAATGATGGGGGAGCGTACTGTCTTTTATCCAGCAACTCCTGCAAGACTTGCGGACTTCACTGATCGGAGGGTCTTCTCCCACCTGTACCATGGCGGGAAAACAACTCTACCGCTTCCCAAAGGCATACATAAAGGCCCCGGGAGCCCTCATTTTATACGTCTGCTCGGGCACAGCCCGGGGGATGCTTGCCATCGCTGCCCTGAGCGGGTCAAACGCTCGCCGCCCGGGTCTAGGTGGTCCGCACCTGCGCGCCCCGGCCAGCCTCTTCCGGGTCAGGTGACCGCGCGCGCCCACGTGACCCGGCCCGAGTGCGGGCGCTGGAAGGCGGAAGTGGAGCGGAGTTAGGCGCCGCTGGTGTGGCCGCGGCAGGTAGGTGGCGCGGGGGGTCTTGGGTGGGGGGGAGCTCGGCAGCGAGCGGGCGGCGCGGGGCAGCCACCGGGCGGCGGGCGGCGCGAGGGGCCCGGGGGGCGGCGCGGGGCGGGCGCCGGGGGGCGGCGGCTTCCTGTGGGAGGGGCCTGGCGCGCGGTTCCGGCCTCCGAGGAGGGGTGTCCCGGCTCGCGCCCGGGGCGGGGTGGGCGCGGGGCCCGGCGGGAGTCGCCCGCTGTCGGCGCTTCCGGAAGGAGACCCCCCCCCCAGCCCCGGGTGCCCGCGGGGCGGAGGAGCCGCGTCTGTCTGGGAAGGGGGTCCCCTCCGATCTCAGCCGGGGAGACTCGTCTGCTCCCTGGAAGGGGCTGCCTGGGAGTGGGCGTCTGGCTTGTAGGGACAGGGAGAAAAGAATCTGGACGATGCGGCCTGGACCCCATTCCGAGAGTCTTTTTTTCCTTCCGTCCTCTTTGAAGAGGATGGCGACCCGAGACTCTGATACCGGTCCTGTTCAGTTCTTTTAAACTTCAGGAGGGATCCCTGAGTCTTGATCGTCTGACTCCGGTCACACCCACTTCGCCCCGTTTGGGTAGGGTTTCCACTTGTTGGGAAACCTAGCCCATCAGATCAGATCATCTTTCTTTGAGATGCTCCCGGATCGGGTCATCGTCGAGGCCACAAAAATAAAATAAAATAAAATAAAGACGCGTAGGTGCTTTGCTGTGATCATAAGAAGACTTTAACCTACGACCTGGGCCGGCGTTACCTCAGCAACGCATTGACTGCTCAAGTCTTGGACAGTTGAAAGTTTACCCATACCGATTTGAGATGAGACGGTTCCTCTCAAGCTTAAATTATGCAGCTTCCTTTACCGTGTGACTGCTTATCTTGACCAGCTGTGACTAGGTGGGGTGACTGAGACATTTCTCTTGTGTCCCTTAGAACTGTGACCTAGATCGTAGTTTTTGAGGTTAAAATGACCATCTTAAGAGTCTTCATCCTCTAGGCCGAGGGCATGAAGATGGCTCCAAGTTCCAGGCCAGCCTGGGCTACCCTGTAAGACCTAAATAAACAAACAGGCCACCCTCTTTTCCCTTCACATTTGCTAAGGTTTGCAGAAGTGAAGTGAAGTTTATGAATGCAACAAAGGTCAGGGTTCAAATGGGACACTGACAGGAGCCAGAATCACAGGTCGCTAGGGGGAAAAAATCCACTTTGCATTAATACCTTAGGAGTTGAAGACTTTGGGGTATATTACAAGCATTTAAAAGTTAATTTTTGTAGCAGTCTTGAGAAGTCATTCCCACTTTATAGGTAACAAGCTAAAGAGAATTAACTTAAAATAAAAGATGTATTTTTATTTGTGTGCATGTTTCTGTGTGTATGTGCCCACCAAGGACAGACGAGAGCACTGGGTCCTTTGGAGCTAGAGTTACAGGTGGTTGTGAGCCTCTGGATTTGCAATGCTGGGAACTGACCTTTGGTCCCGTGGAAGAGCAGTAAGCGCTCTCGCCTGCATCTCTTTAGTCCCAACCTGACTGACATCCTCATTTTGTGTTTCTTCCTTGTTTACTGTCTTCTTCCTGCAGGACTGTAAGTCATTCAAGGGCAGCGATCTGATTTTACATGACTTCTTTGGCTACTAGCCCCACGCCTGGTATGTTAGGAGTACTCGGTCAGTGTTGGAGAAGTAAATGAGTTTTTAAAGGTCACACTGCTCTGTGTATGTGGAGAACAAGGGGTTTGAATGTTACATTTCCTGTCACTTTCTCTGTTTAGTGTTACTGGCCTATGGAAAAATCAGAAGCATGAGGAAAAGGTTTCAATTGACTTGTCAGTCTCTTACTTTTTTTTGTTTTTTTTTTTGAACATTGCACCTTTCCACTTCCCTTCTTTTTGTAATTTTTTATTTTTATCTTTCCTTTTGAGACAGGATCTCAGTAAGTTGTCTGGGGTGGCCTCAAACTCCTGTAGCTCAGGCAAGCCTTGAACTTGTGATCCTTCTGCCTCTGACTCCACAGTAGTTAGGATTTGAGGCCAGTACCACCTGGACTATCTTAGTCTTTCATTTTTCCCCATCTGCAAAGAACCGATACCAGCTTCTCATTTATTTTTATTTTTATTTTGGTTATTTATTTGAGACAAAAGTTTTACAGTGAAGCCGGGCGTGGTGGTGCACGCCTTTAATCCCAGCACTCGGGAGGCAGAGGCAGGCGGATTTCTGAGTTTGAGGCCAGCCTGCTCTACAGAGTGAGTTCCAGGACAGCTACACAGAGAAACCCTGTCTTGAAAAACCAAAAAAAAAAAAAAAAAAAAAAAGTTTTACTGTGTAGACCTGGCTGGCCTAGAACTCATAAAGACCCAGCTGCTTCTGCCTCCCAAGTGCTGAAATTAAGCTGTGTGCTATTCACTATACTCAACCTCTCTCCCTTCCTGTCCTGTCCTGTCCTGTCCGGTCCTGTCCTGNGGTTGTGAGCCACCATGTGGTTGCTGGGATTTGAACTCTGGACCTTTGGAAGAGCAGTCGGGTGCTCTTACCCGCTGAGCCATCTCACCAGCCCCAGGACCTAATTTCTTAAAGTCCCTCCTCCCAACCCTGTTGCACTAGGGTACAACACATACACTTTGGGGATCCACTCAAACCATAGCTTCTGCCACAGTTGTCTTTTCCCAGGAAAATATTCTTCCTTCAAGTGGATGGTTGTACACCCCTATTTTATTACAGGCATTATTCTGGCATTTGGCTGTTTAGTATGGAGGCCGCTGATCAAATAGCTGTCAAAGCCTGGTACAGCCTGTGAATGTCAAATACATCAGAATTTGGAGATTCAACATGAAAACTGCAATTTTTGTTTGCTTGTTTGTTTATTTGTTTGTTTTTGTGACAGGGTTTCTCTGTATAGCTCTGGCTGACTGTCCTGGAACTCATTCTGTAGATTGGGCTGGCCTCAAACCCACAATGATCTTCCTGCCTTGGCCTCTGGCATGCTGGAATTAAAGGCATGTGCCACTACTGTTGGCTCCAACCGATGTTTTTATATTCTAGTAAAATCATATAAATATAATCTATAAGTGGTAATATTTTATATTTACTGTGTTAAATACAATATAATTAAATGAGTTTCAGCAGAGTGTATGTAATGACTCATGCCTGTAATCTTAGCACTCCTGTTTTGGGGGTTGTGGGGGGGCAGGTCTCACACTTGCTCAGTGCTCAGACTTTCCAGAATTTATATTGTAGCCCAGGCTAGCTTTAAATTGGCACTCCTTCTGTCTTAGCCTCTTGGGTGCCAGGATCACAGGTGTGCTGCCTCTTGTCTAAAGATCCCAGAGGGGAGAAGGTATGGAGCACAGGATGGAGTGAGGGTAGAACAGTCAGGTGATGGGCGAAGGGGGATCGCATGGCTGGAGAAAGCTAAGTGAGCAGAGAGAATGAGTTCACAGGGGTCTGGGGTGTGGGAGGAAACACTGGGCAGGCCAGGGAATGCCCTGTGGGCCTTTGTGTGAACACTGGTTTTCACAGGATGGGTGAAGCGTTTGAGCTGAGAGTGGATACTGTCCTGCCTTTCGACAGGCAAACTGTGATTGCTGTGAGGAGGAGAAAGGAGCCAGGGTAGAGGCAAAAAGACCTGTGAGGAGGGCATTGTCACACAAGGAGAGAAAAGCATTGATATATATTCTGAAGCTCAGCCAGTAGGATCTGTGGATGAGGTGACTTGGGTATGGAATATGAGAGGACAAGAGCAGGCAAAGGTGACTCCCAAGGTTTGGGTATGCACAGGGAAAAATGGAGTTATCGTTAAATGGGGTAGAAGAGCTGGAGATGTGGCCCAGTTGGTAGAGTATTTGCCTAGTGCATAAAGCCTGGGGTCTGATCCCTCCCCAGCACAGCATAAATAGGATGTGGTGGCACACATCTGTAATC
Source organism: Mus pahari (assembly GCF_900095145.1). Classification (NCBI taxonomy): domain Eukaryota; kingdom Metazoa; phylum Chordata; class Mammalia; order Rodentia; family Muridae; genus Mus; species Mus pahari. Next base: position 30,852,218 of record NC_034609.1, read on the forward strand.
CCAGCACTCAGGAGGCAGAGGCTGGAGGAGGGTTAGAGTTCAGTCAGGGAGATCATCCTTTGGAATCCAGCCTGGGCTACATAAGACCCTGTCTCAGTAAACAAAAACATAGGGAGAGACTATAGGGCAGTCAGGGCTTAGGTTCAGTTTTGTTCACATTGATTGAACAAGGCCTAGTATGAACCCGAGAGAAGATGCTGGGGCAATTCAATGAGGATGTCAGGTGGCAAGCGGGGCAGGAGGCATGTACGTGGGAGCAGTTACTGTGTAGCCTGGAGTTGAAACTGGACAAGGTCACCCAGAGAGGAATGTGAATGTCCATCCAAAAAGAACATTGCTGTTGAGCTTGAACTTGTGAGTAAATCTCAGTCAACACTGGGCCATGTCTGAAGGCCACCTAAGTACTGCAGGGAAGTTGGGTCTCTCTTCTTTTTCATTTAAACACCCCCCCACACACACACACACATACACACACACTTTTTTCCCCCTAAGACAGGGTCTCACCCTGTAGTCCTGGCCATCCAGCTGACTTTGAACTCGGAGATCCACCTGCCTTTGCCTCCCAAGTGCTGAAATTAAGCTGTGTGCTATTCACTATACTCAACCTCTCTCCCTTCCTGTCCTGTCCTGTCCTGTCCGGTCCTGTCCTGTCCCCTCCCCTTCCCTTTCCTTTTCCTTCCTTCCTTCCCCCCACCCTCCCTGAGACAGGGTCTTTTAGCTTTTTGATAGAAGGTAGGTTGTAGCCCAGACTGGCCTCAAACTGGTTATGTAGCGGAGGAACTTATGATAGACTCTCTTGTCTCTACCTTCTAAGACCTGGGGTTGCGGGCCTTCATTCACCATTGTGCCTGGCCCAGCGTTTCATCTCGTCCAGTTCCAGATCTGTGAAGGTCACATTGCTTCATTCACAGTGAAGAAACTGAGGCGTACTGAAGCCCTGATGTTAGATTCTGGAACTAGTAAATAAATGCAAGAGTTGGCTCGCCTTCTACCACACGGGTCCTGGGAACTGATTCCACCTTCACCCGGTGAGCCACCTTCTCTACAGCCTAGGTCTTTCCTTCCTAGACCTATTACTTTTGATTCATAGAAGCAATAAAAAGTTTCATCTTAAAATAATATTTAAAAATATACTATTAGGCTGGGTATAAGTGCCTGTAAGCCAAACACTTTGGGAGGCAGAGGCAGGAGGATGTCTGGGAGTTCAGATATTTAGCTATAGCTTGGGTTACGAAAAGAAGAAGAAAGAAAGGAAGGAAGGAAAGAAAGAGGAAGGAAGGAAGAAAGGAAGAAAAAGAAAGACATGTAGAAAAAATAGAATAGGATAAGAGAAAAAATTGTAATTGTACAGTGTAACTGATAATGCTGAGAAAACCCTGCCTGCTCTATACTTGTGTATAGTCTCATCCCATTGCAGAGTAATTTATAAACTGAAGAAATTGGTCTTGGGAATGGAGGCTGGGAAGTCTGAGATGGAGGGCGTGATGGTTTGTATATGCTTGGCCCAGGGAGTGGCACTATTAGGAGGTGTGGCCTTGTTGGAGTAGGTTTGTCACTGTTGGCATGAGCTGTAATACCCTTATCCTAGCTGCCTGGAAGCCAGTCTTCCACTAACAGCCTTAAGATGAAGATGTAGAATTCTCAGCTCTGCCTGCAGCCTAAATACTGCCATCCTCCCACCTTGATGATAATGTACTGAACCTCTGAAACTGTAAGCCAGCCCCAATTAAAGGTTGTCCTTTATAAGACTTGCCTTGGTCATGGTGTCTGCTCACAGCAGCAGTACATCCCTAACTAAGACAGAGGCTCTACTTTTGGAGGGCCTTCCCGCTAAGTTATTCCATGGTAGAAGGACTAGGACTAGGGGCCCTGTCAGTGTTCTGTGAGCACTGGACCTCTCAGGACCTTCTTTCTTTCTTTCTTTCTTTCTTTTTGGTTTTTCGAGACAGGGTTTCTCTGTGTAGCCNATGGTTGTGAGCCACCATGTGGTTGCTGGGATTTGAACTCTGGACCTTCAGAAGAGCAGTCGGGTGCTCTTACCCACTGAGCCATCTCACCAGCCCCCAGTAATTGGGTTTTTAAAGTTTAAAATACCAGCTTTACCAAATACATGTTGAGCACAGTGCATTCCCCTCCTTTGCCCCCATCCCCAGCCTGCTATCTTACAGATGTAACACAAAAGGAACCTCGTCGTGGGTGGGTGTGGTGCTTTGAATAGGTTTGGCCCCTATAGTCTCATGTGTTTGAATTCTTGACTCATGGGGAGTAGCACTATGAGGAGGTGTGGCCTTGTTAGAGGAGGTGTGTCACTGTGGGGGTGGGGCTGTGACTCCTTAAATGCTCAACCTATTCCCAGTGTGAAACACATTCATTCTCTTCCTGGCTGCCTTTGGATCAAGATGTGGAACCCTGGGCTCCTCTAGCACCACATCTGTCTTAATGCTTCCCGGCAGACGATAATGGACTAAACCTCTGAAACTGTAAGCCAGACCAATGAAATGTTTTGTCCTTTATAAGAGTTGCCTAAGACAGTGGGTGACTCTTGGATTTCAGTCTTGGTCTTGGGATCTGAAGTTTTCATCAGTGGATTTATAAACATCAAGACAGATTGTGATCAGGTTAGGGCACACACGTGGAGGTTAGAGGACAACTTTCAGGAGTTGTTCTTCCCTTCTACCATGTGGGGTGGGTTCAGATCCTCAGTGTTGCCAGCAAACACCTTTTCCGTGGAGCCAGTCTGGCCCAAGAGGGCATTAGAGTCCCTGTGTAATTTAGGACTGTGCCAGATTCTACAAGAGCTCACATTTTGTTCTCAGGGAAGATCTCATTCCTTTGATTCCAACTAGAACCTGTTTAGAAGATTGTGAAGTCCCTGTTCTCCTCACTGCCCTTGGTTTAGAAACAGTGATTTGGGTGGTAGTCCCTTCTAGGTAATGCCAAATCTCTTGACTCAGGGCGGGCTTCTTCCTCCTCTGGTTACTCATGCATTCTCTATGGTGTTTGTTCTGAGATCTGTTTTTCCATCTCTGCTATTATTACCTTCCACCACACACACACACACACACACACACACACACACACACACACACACACACACACGTATATGTATATGTATGTGTGTGTGTGTTTTCTCTTGTTGCTTTCTGACTAGCTTTCTGACTTTCCACTGCACAGCTGCTGACATCACCTGTGATGTCATGAGAACAGCCCCCATCCACATGGCAGCCCATAGGCTGTACAATACCCAGGATCTCCTTAATAGTTCCAGAAGGTTCCCTAGTTAACGACTGGAGTCTTGTCTGTGGGGTGGTGTAGACAGTCACATCACAAGTGAGATTTCCACTGTATTTACTTTCCTTTTCCTGTCTCTTGGTGGCGTCTTGAAGACTGATGATGAGCAGAGGCAGAGGGTGCAGCCTCAGTTCAGCCTGTCTGCTCTGAGTAGTCAGCTCACCAACACCCTCAAGGCCAAGGCGATGTGGTGTTGATCTCACCCCCAGTGTACCTCAGGCACACCACTCCTTAGGGTTGAACTTGGGCTGTGTGGTGGAGGTGGCTGGTAGCCTTTTTCCAGGAGAAAGCTCCCTTCCAGTTTTTACATGATGTTTGGCAAAGCTTTTGAAATGTGATTGTTTTTCACTTTGGGCCTCTGGTGAATGGAGGACAATTCAGTGCTAGATGCTGGAAAGAGGCCAGGAAAGAAGCAGGCGTGTGTGTTGGAAAAAATCTGGCTTGAGGGTGGGAAGGGAAGGAGAGATCTGTGGGACAGACTCTTCCACATCTTTTAGAAGAGGATACAGGAATGGTCTTTACTGACAAATACACCCTGCCTGTTTCTCTCTTGCTTAGGATGTGGATGCTAGGAATTGAACCCAGGCCTTGTGCATATTAGGAAGCACAGCATCTCTGAGCCCCAGTGCTGCCCCACCTCCTTTTTCTCTTAAGATGGTCTCAGTCAGATATACAGATTTGAACACTGTTGTAGCATAGGCTGGCCCTTGGGATTCTTCTGTCTCAGCCTGAGGTTACAAACCTATGCCACAAGGCAAGGCCAGGCTGGCTCCACTTCTCCTCTTCCTTCTCTTCTTCCTCTTCTGCTTATTTCTGTGTGTATGGGTTGTTTAGGAAATACAGGGTATTAAACTAGTGCCAGACAAGAGCTTTGCTCCCATCTCTGCCTTCTTAATGTTGGGATTAAAGGAGTCTTCTTTCTTAAAATTTTATTTTATTTTATTAATTTTTTTTATTTTTGGAAACAGGGTTCCATGTAGCCCAGGGTGACCTCAAATTTTCCATGTAACTAAGACTGGCCTTAAAATCCTGATTCTTCTTTCCCTACCTCCTGAGTGCTCAGCTTAAAGTGTTGTCTGTCCTCTTACTTTCTCTCTTAGTTAGTCCAGGTTGGCCTGGAACCTCATTATAATACATACAAGAATAACCCAGAACTTTCTCCTAGAGGTAGGAGGATCAGGAGTTCAAGGTCATCCTCAATTCTATGAAGAGTTTGAGCACAATTTGTTAGCACCAAAGAGTAAAGTTCAAAGCAAAACAGAAGTAAAGATGAGTGGTGAATGCAGACTGCCGGTGTGGCATGGTGTGCTGTGTGTCAGGTGGCAGGGTTTGCTTGGCATGGTCAGGCCTGGGCTCCTTACACCCTGAGCACCGAGAAGAAGAAGAATTGGATCTGGAGGTGTGGCTCACTTGCCATCCAGAGGACCCAAGTTCAGGGTCCACACAGTGGCTCACCACTGCCTGCAGTTCCACTTCTAGGGCATCCAACACCCGCTGGCCTCTCTGGGCAGCTACACACCCTTGGTGCACTTAAGAACTTATGCAGGTGTGCATACAAGCAAATTAATAAGTAATTATTAAAAAAACCTAAACAAACAAGGAAAGAAAACAGTGAATCAACTGGTCCTTACAGCCCAATGTCCATGACAGACAAATGGATAAGTGAAAGGTATAGGTGTTCAATGGAGCAACATTCAGCCACAAAAGGAAAGATATGTGTTACAGTGACCTGAAACATTCCATGAAAGAAAGCAGTTACAAGACTACACACAGGCCACATGACCGCGTTTGTACGAATTGTCTGGAGTAAGCAAATCCACCGTGACAAAAATAGATTGATGTTTGCCTGGAGCTGGGGGAGGGGAGATGGGTTGGTATTGACAAGGTTTTTGGGAGTGATGAAACAGTCTGGAGTCAGAGCTGATGGCAGCTCAGCTCCAATGCTAATAAAAGCCCACTACAACTATGTGCCTTAAAAGGATGAGTTTGGAGTGAGGGATGGAGCGTAGTGTGTTCGAAGAAAGCCCTGGGTCTCTCCAGCTTCTCACAAACCAGGTTTGATGGTGTGTGTCTGTCTTGCTTAGGGAGGCAAGAGGGTCTGAAGTTTAAGGTTACATAGTAAGTTTGAAATCAATCTTGGCTAAAGAGAATTTGTCTTACAGGGTCTCTCAATGTAGCTCAGGCTGTCCTGGAATTCACTATATAGATTAGATTGGCCTTGAACTCGGAGGTCCGCCTGCTTCTGTCTCCTGAGTGCTGTGATTAAAGGTGTGCATTACTGCACTCATTTAAGAGAATTTATTCTTTAGAAAGAGGCCAGTAAGCTGGATATGGCACTGCATGCCCTTAGCCCCAGCACTTGGAGGCAGAGACAAGTGGATGTTTATGAGTTCGAGGCCAGCTTGGTCTACAGAGCATGTTCACGGTAGCCAGGGCTACACAGAGAAACCCTGTCTCAAACAAAACAAAACAAAAATCAAAAAAAGGAGAATAAATTTATGGCATGTGAATTATGGTTCAGGAATAATAATTAGAGATGGCTCACTCTTGTTTCAAATGCACCCTCTGTGTCTGGTAGGCCGAGTCATGATTCTGAGATAGTGCAAGATCTGAGGTGTAGCTTAGTATTAGAAGACTTAAATGACAAGCCTGAGGTTCTGGGCTGCAGAAAAGATACAGGGAAAAGAAGGATTCTTGTAGCCACACTCCGTTTCCTACCTGCTTTGCTACCATGTGCCATTGAACTGCCCTTTGTTTCTAGCTGGGCACATGAAAAGTTTTCTGTACTGGAGCTTGAACCCAGGGCCTTGCTGTGTTGGGCTGAGCCACATCCCAGCATTACTAAGTGTGAGGTGCTAACAGGCTGATGGTCTGTGTGCTAGGACCTCAGTGAAGAAAGTGGTTTAGTTCAGCCTGTTTGGGAGCAAAGTTAGTTCTTCTCTAGGGTTTAAGGAGGGCAGCTGCCTGTATAATTGGGTAGGCAGAGGACTTGGAGCAGCCATTGCTCCCTGCTCCCCATGTAGTCTTTTTATTTCTTTTTTATTTTTTTCAGTTATTTATTTATTTATTTATTTATTTATTTATTTATTGAGTCAGTGTTTCTGTATGGCCCTGCTGTCCTGGAACTTTCTTTGTANACCAGGCTGGCCTCAAACTCAGAGGTCCACTTGCCTCTGCCTCCTGAGTTTAAATAAAGGTTGATGAGTTCAAGACCAGCATGGGCTATAGGAGACCATGTCTTAAAAAACAAAATGTGGGGCTGCAGAAGGAGCTCAGGAGTTAGGAGCACTAACATGGAGTGGGGAGGACTGAAGCGTGGATTCAGCACCTGGGTAACTAGCTGTTTCCTGGCACGCTTGAACCTCAGCCTGGTGCAGCACTGAGACAGGAGCATTACTGGGAGCTGCTACCTTCCAGTTTAGCCAATAAAACTTGAGGCCCAGCTTCAAGAAGAGACCTTGCCTCACAGGAGTAAGGAGAGTGGTAGAGGATGACACAGCAGCGTCCCTTTATGGCCTTCGATGCACATAAGTGCATGTGCTTACACACACAGGTTAAAAAAAAAAAACAAAACTTGAAACAAAGCTGCCTGTCAAGCCTTGTATGGACAGTAAACTCAGAGATAAAATGCCATTTTATTTATTTAGAAATTGTGTGAATCTGCTCATATTGGAAAAGGACAGGCATTGTGGTGTCTTCCCCACCTTTTCCTGGCCCGTTACTGTCTGCAGCGGTGAAGTCTGTATATCTAGCCCTTGGTCTCCCTCCTCCCTGCCTGTCTCGGCACATAAGCCATTTTTCTGACTTTGTTTTCTTTCTTCTCCCCCCTTCCTGTTTACTCCCTCCTACTCTGTCTTTCAGAGGTACATGTAAACATGTCCTCATTACTAGCTGGAAAGAGTTACTAGTCATCTGTGTTTTTGAATCACAAGTGGAACACACTCTGTTCAGGTTTCATAAGCTCCCTTTAGTCTTGCGGTACAGTCCATTGCTAGCCCCAGACTCAGGCATCTATCTAGACCTCCTGTCTGGTGTTCACTGATGTGAATCGACACACCCGGCACACTGATGTCTGTCCTCACCCTCTAGTTGTGGTTAATTTTCTTCATGTGCACACAGGACGGTTTACAGTTCACATAGCTTCCCTTGCAATGGTCAGGTGGTATCTGGCTAATTGGATCTGGAATGGCAGACAAAGCTCACATAATAACAGATCAGTGTTCATAAATGGCGGGCTGTAATTATGAAGGACTGGAGAGAGATGGCGTTGGTGGAGTTTTGGAGCCCATTTCAGCTGAGCTTGCTCTCCCTGAGCTTTCTTTCTTTTCTTTTTTTCTGACTTCTTTCCTTTTGTCGTCTTCTTCTTCTTCTTCTTCTTCTTCTTCTTCTTCTTCTTCTTCTTCTTCTTCTTCTTCTTCTTCTTCTTCTTCTTCGTCTTCTCCTCTTCCTTCTCCTCCCCTCCCTCCTCCCCATCCTCCTCCTTCTCCCTCTCCCTCTCCCTCTCTCTTTCCTTCTTTTTATTGGATATTTTATTTACTTACATTTCTTTCTGAGCTATTTTTTTTTTATTGCACTTATCTTTGATTTTGTTTTGGGCTGTTAGTTGTAGATCAAGATACTTTGTTTTTCTCCTCCTTAACAAATCCATGTGGAGGCTCCAAGTTTCTTTGTTTGGACCTTTGGACCAAAGGCCAAAGGTCAGGAGAACAAGCAGCTTCAGAACCTACCCTTACTGCAGTTGCCTTAGGGAAGGGAGTGTCCAAACCGACATCAAGATTTTAAAGTCTATAAATAGTGGGTTTCCAGCTCTGGGAGCCCAAGCCTCGGTTCAGGCACTGACCCCAGGCATTCGACTGCTGGCATTTCCCCTTAAAACTGTAGTTCACTTCGAAAGAATGCTCAGACTTCCAGATGGCTCAGAGGTTGAGATAACTCTCCTGAGAGCTCTGGCCATGGGTCTGCAGGGTGGTGCAGTGGTGAAGACCCACTGCTGGTTGTTTTCTGTTTCCAACACCCACATGGTGAGTCACGCCCATTCATAACTCCAGGTCCAGGATTCAATGCAAGCCTTTTTCTGGCTTCTGTGGGCACCAGACATGCAAATGGTCCACATACATGCAGTGCACACAGGCAAAACACTCATACACATAACAAAAATCTAAAAATGTCTAAAATATTAAAAGATAAATGTTGCTCACACAGTTAAAGTTTCTCAGTCTCTGTTTCATTTCCTGTTGTGGAAGAGGGACCTTGTGGTTTAGTGTCAGTGACTCTGTCCTTTCCATGCCTCCATGTTTCCTTACAATGTATGTCCCCTGTGACACAGTCTGTTTAAGCTCACATGTTCATTGTACCTGGGCTGCACGTCCTTCTCTTCTGCCCCTCTCCCTTCTTCCTTTCCTCCCCCCTCCCCCCATTCAGGAATGGTGAATGTGATTTGGATCCCCATCTTTCAAGGGTGGTGTGGCCCCATTAGAAACAACTTAAAAAGGCAGAAAGGCCCCCAGATAGTTGTGGGTTCTAGAAGCTAGCACTTAGAGCTCACGTCGGGTCCAGTGTCGTCTGCTCGGTCATGTGGAGGCGACTGAGAGTCCCTGTTGGAGGTGGTAACAGGGCTCTGGGGATCGTGAACTGTAGAATACTGTACTGTTTTGTTTTGTTTCTGTTTTTTTGAGACAGGGTTTCTCTGTAGCCCTGGCTGTCCTGGAACTCACTCTGTAGACCAGGCTAGCCTCAAACTCAGAAATCCGCCTGCCTCTGCCTTCCAAGTACTGGAATTAAAGACGTGCACCACCACTGCCTGGCTTTGTTTTTGTTTTGTTTGTTTTTTTATGTAAGGAGCATTCTGGAGGTTCCCACCAGAGTTAAAGTATCTACGGTCAGAGGTGTAGCTCTGGCAGAGGGCTTGCCTGTCCTGAATACAGCTCTGGGTTGATGGTTTAGTTTGTTTTGTTTTTGTAACCTAGACTAGCCTTGAACTTGTCACTTTTGGAGTGCTGCTGGAATTATAGGTGTGTGCTGCGACATGCAGCCCTTACAGTGTTTTTGAGGCTGAGTCTTACTGTGTGGCCCACACTGACCTTGAACTCACAGTGATCCTCCTGTCTTTAAAGCTCTGGGATTATATATACATACCACAGCACTCAGCCCTGTGCTGCTTTAATGGCAGCAGTTTCACAGACAGCCAGAAGTCTCTGAGGCACTGCATCATTAAAACTTTTCATAGCAACACCCACCTGTCACGCACGTCTCACCGTGGTCACGCTTGCATTGAGGGTGCTGCAGCCAAGATGCCATTGGTGCTGCGGCCACAAGGGCTGTTGTCTTCATACAGTCTCAGGAAAACACTTCAGTTCACAATCCTTGAAGGAGCTGCCTGTGTGGTGCACAACTTAGTCCCAGTACTTGGGAGGCTGAAACAGGAGGATCTCTGTGAGTTGGAGGCCAGCTTGGTCTACAGAGTGCATCAGGAAAGCCAGGGCTACACAGTGAGACTGTGTCTCAGAAAGCAAACAGCACACCTCAGAACTCACTGTGTTTTTATATTTTAAAGGTTTGCATTCATGTGTATGTCTGTGCATGTTTGTGCAGGTGCCTGCAGAGGCCACCTGGGTGTTGGATCTTCTGGAGTTGGAGTTATGTGGAGTTGTGAGTTGATTGATATTTGTGTGAGCACTAAATTCAGGTCCTCTAAAGGAGTAGTATATGCTCTGAGCAGCTGAGCCATCTTCAGCTCCGATTTATTATTATTGTCCCTATGTACTTTCTCTTTCTCTCTCCCTCCCTCTCCCTCCCTCCCTCCCTCCCTCTCTCTCTCTCTCTCCCTCCCTCTCTGTCTCTGTCTGTCTCTCTCTCTCTCTGTCTCTCTCTCTCTCTCTCTCCCTCCCTCTCTGTCTCTGTCTGTCTCTCTCTCTCTCTGTCTCTCTCTCTGTCTCTGTGAGTGTGTGTGTGTGTAGGGGTTAGGGAGATGCAAGTGCCATGGCTTTTGTGGTCATCAGAGGCCAGGGGACATCTTTGTAGAGCTGGTTTTCTCCTTCCACTGTGTGGGTTCGGCTCTATAGAGTGAACTCAGGTCTTCAGGCTTGTGTGACATGTGTCATAGCTACTGAGCCATCTTGCCAGTCCATCTGACTCTTGAGACTGTCTTTTCATATTCTCACCTTTGGAGTGTGCGCACACTGCATGCTGAAGACAAGTACTTGAGCAGCTCTTGAATCTAGAGCAGAATTGTTGCTTTTTTTCCCCCGTGAAATATGATTTTTCCTTTAGAAAACAACTGAGAAACAAATTGGAGTTATTAGATTTGTGAAATTGGCAGACATTTTCTTCAAACTGAATGAAGCAAACCTGACACTCTGAGGAAAATAACTGACAGTATTTGTTGCCAGTAACAAAATCGTTCTTACAAGAAAATTAGGATTTTGGGCCACTCTACTATGACAGGCTTGACAGCTTTCTGCTGTTTGGAGGCCTGTCTGGTGAGATCACCAAGCACATTGACAAATGTGACTTTTTTTTTAAAGTTCTGTAATGAAATATGTTAAGATTTAGAATATCCACACAGCTCAAGGAACCAATATTTTCTAAATGAAATCCGATGATGTTCCAAGGATCACATTTGAGTATAGGAATTCTGTTTTAGGTGAACTTCTGCTTTTAACCGCACGAGTGACAGACACCTCTCAGGTGCTATCAGACGACTTTGCATGGCTTTATTAGCCATTTGGCATCACTGGAGAGATGTTCAATCAGATCTTCAGGTTCAATGACCCATAAAATGCTGGCTTAGTTGTTTGTTTATTTATTTATATATTTGGAGACAAGATGTCTATATGTAGTCCTGGCTGTTCTGGAACTTAATATGTATACTGTGCTGGCCTTGAGCTCACTGTACAGCTGAGAATGACCTTGTCTGTCTACGGCTTCCACCTTTCAAGCCCTGGGATTATAAACTTGTGCTGGCATACAGATTGCAGGCATGAATCATCATACCTGTCCTGGGATTGAGGCCTCCTTTTTAATTTTTTAATATTTAGTTATTTAATTTTATGTGTGTGAGTATTTTGCCTGAATCTATGTCTGCATTCCACATGCATGCCTGATGCCATTGGATTTGAGAAGGCATCAGGCTCCTTAGAACTGGAGTTACAGATGGTTGAGAAGTGTTGTGTGGGTGCTGGTAATTGAACCCAGGTCCTCTGCAAGGATCACAAGCGTTCTTAGGTACTGAGCCATTTCCCCAACTCTTTGGGTTGAGGTCTTTAGTTTCCGCCTCAGCCGCTGACTAACCCTGCCACTCTGCTTCTTTTGCAGTTCCATTGTGATGACATGGCATCTGCCAGCTCCAGCCGGGCAGGAGTGGCCCTGCCTTTTGAGAAATCCCAGCTTACCCTGAAAGGTGAGCGTCATTGCATGAAGTATTTGAGGCCCATCTGTCTGGAGAGTCAGGTGTTCTGAAACAGTTCAGGAATGTAGCATTTGTCTCAGAAGATTATCACGCTGTAACTAGAGTTCTTGGAAAAGAAGGCAAATAATGGGGCTGTGGGAAAAGTAGACCTTTTGGCTAAAATGCTCTGAGATGGTTGATTCCTGTGTGTCTAGGGCTCCCCCTCTGTACATTAATGCTCCAGGTGGTCCCATCCAGCCTCATAGCTTTAAATGCCTTCAGTAACAGGTCACTCTTAGATTGGTGTCTGTAGCCTAGACCTTCCCTGGAGCTCCAGCATTCACAGAAAGTGTCCAGGTCTGGAACCGTGTCTGTAGCCTAGCCCTTCCCTGGAGCTCCAGCATTCACAGAAAGNTCTGTAGCCTAGCCCTTCCCTGGAGCTCCAGCATTCACAGAAAGTGTCCAGGTCTGGAACCGTGTCTGTAGCCTAGCCCTTCCCTGGAGCTCCAGTATTCACAGGAAGTGTCCAGGTCTGGAACCGTGTCTGTAGCCTAGCCCTTCCCTGGAGCCCCAGTATTCACAGAAAGTGTCCAGGTCTGGAACTGTGCTCCTGGCTTCTTCTCGTTGCTCATGTTGGCCTGGCAGGGAAGCCAGCACCTAGTATTTAGCACTCCTCCCCAGTCCTGTTGCCCACCCCTAGCCAATAGCACTCTGTTCTGGAGTAAGGTCCTAGACCTGCCTTTCTGATTCTGCCCTTTGTCTTCTTTCCTTGGTGCTGTGGTTGCACAGCAACCAGTAGTCTTGTTAAAATGTAAGCCGCATCTCTGCATCTCAGCGTCAAAGCTAATGAGCACTGTTTTCTCATGCATGTCCTCTTCCCTCTGCATTCGTGTCCCCCGAGCCATTCTGGCCTCCTGACTCTTGGAACTCACCTGGCAGGCCTCTGCCTCTGCGCCATTACCCTCAGCATCTGAGTAAAATGCTTTTAGTTTGCTTTGTTCTTTTACACAGAAGTCACCCTTCAGTGAGGCCTTCCCCACTAAGTCCCTCACATCTGTCTGCCCAGTTTATTCTTTTCTTTAAGGTTGTCATTGCTCAATACCTGCATACTTCTATTAAAGGTACTTGGGGAATGAGTCTAAGGCCTCAGAGTTTTGCCAGTTTGACTTGGGGAGTGTAGCTTAGTTGTTAGAGTTTGCCTAGCATGCACAAAGTTGTACTGGGCTCAGTGGTCCTGGATAAACTGGATGTTGTGGTGTGTGCCCATAATCCCAGAACTCCAGAGATGGAGGCAGATTAGAAGTTCAAAGTCATCCTTAGCTACATAGACAGTTGGAGGCCAGCGTGGGATATGTGAGACCCTGTCTCAAACCAAACCGTACCAACCAACAAACCAACCAAACCAAACCAAACCAAACCAAACCAAACCAAACCAAACCAAACCAAACCAGGGAAAAAGCTAGAGTACAAAAACCCGAACTAAAACCAAATCAGAACAAAAGGAAAAGCCTGTCCAGAGAGGCTGAGGGTGTTGACTTGGGGGAGAGTTGGTTCCTGCCTCAGACCTGCCTTTCACTAACTTTGATTGCAGGGAAGTTAATTCGGCTCCCTGAACTTAGATGGCCCAGCTGTGAAGTTAAAGACATTGAATTTCATTTTCTCCCCAAGATTTCTTTGTATTTTATAGTATGAGTGTTTTCCTGCATGTCTGTATGTTTACTACATGCATGAATGGTACCTGTGGAGACTGGAAGACAGCATCAGTTCCCTGTGATGGCTGTGAGCTGCTTTGTGGGTGCTGGGGGCTGGATTCAGGTCCTTTGCAAGAGTGATGTGTTCGTAACCCGAGCCATCCACAGGGTCTCACTGTGTAGTCCTGCCGAGCTAGCCTGAAACTCACTGTGTAGACTAGACTGGCTTTGAACTCACAGAAATCCACATGGCTCTGCCTCCTGTGTTCCAGAACTAAAGGTGTATGCCACCAGGCCTGGCAGGAACTTGTTGATTTTTAAGGAGATTGTCTAGGACTGAATGAAACATGTTCCTGTTTTTAAAAGTTAAGGTAGGCAGTGTTCCTATCTCACCACAAGATGGCGTCAGCTAGCCTTGATGTACGTGCAAAGCGGTATGTTTTCCACTTAGGTCTCATGTCTGTGACAAACCTCTATTCTCAGCCCCATCCCTTTTGCTTGTTAGCCATGAATGTTTTTTGTTTTGTTTCTTGATTTCTCCGTACTGTAGCTTTTGGGTTTTGGAGTAGTTACTGCTTCATAGAACCTAGGGGTGACTGTTTGTCAAGTTGTAGACATTTGTAGGACTTGTCACCTCCCCCAAAGGATCTGGGAAGGAGCTTTACTTCCTCAATAGAAGGGACTGCAGGGGAGGTTAGGCTTGTTATTGCGGGGTGAGGAACATCAGTTATAGCCTCTGATTTGGGCACAGGGTGGACATCTAGATGTGTTCCCTCTGATAGACCTGCATTTCCCACTGTGATGTTTGTTGCCTTTACGTTCCATGGATTTGTACCAGTCTGTTGGTGATAAATGACTATGACAAGTGCTGCTGTGTGCTAGAAATAGTGACGTATGTCTGTAATCTCAGTGTCGGGGAGACAGAGGCCATGTATGGCTGAGTAGTAGGTTCAAGTCAGCCTGTGCTGTACAGCGAGATGCTGCTATTTAAAACCAGGAAAGAAACCAAACTAAACCGAAAGGAGAGCAGAGGGAGGGAGGGAAGGAGGGAAGGAGGGAAGAGAGAGAGAGAGAGAGAGAGAGAGAGAGAGAGAGAGAGAGAGAGAGAGAAGTAAACATTGGCCCTGCTCCATAAATCCACAACCAGTAAGGAACAAGGTGCTAGTTTCGAGTTCCACATTTCTTCCCATTATCTTATTTTTGNGTGGCTCACAACCATCTGTAATGAGATCTGATGCCCTCTTCTGGTGTGTGTCTGAAGACAGCTGCAATGTACTCATATAAATAAAATAAATAAATCAAAAAAAAAAAAAAAGAAAGAAAAGAAAAAAGAAAGAGAGAGAGAGGGGGGAGGGGGAGGGAAGGAGAGAGAAAGAGAGACAGACAGGCAGACCCACAGACAGACACACATGAGGGCTGTAAACAGAACCGGCAGTGCAGGTGGCTGACCACCATGGAGTGTATTCAGCCTTACTGCTACATGAGGAAGAGTAGCAGAGCAGATAAGCAGGGCCCAGGAATGGTATACAGTGGGATGGAGTCAGGTTGCTGGGGCACATGCTGGTTCATAGCTCCCTCTTTATATAACTGAAACATGAGCCTCCCTCCCCCATACACTCTGGCCCAGGCTGACCTAGAACTCACTCTGTAGTCCAGATGATTCTCTTATTTCAGCCTCTCCAGTCAGTGGGATTACAGGTGTGAGTGACTTTGCCTGGCTTTTTTGTTTCGATTTTTGTGACTAGCTCTGTCCGGCCTGGAATGCCTCGTGTAAACCAGGCCAGCCTTGAGTTTGCAGCACTCCTGTTCTCCCTCAGCTGCCGGGATTGCAGGTGTACGTCCCATCCCAGCCTTGTTTCCTCCTGGGTACAGTCAGGGAGACAGGATATTCCTGCTTCATGAGTTGGGGGCTCCAACTGCTCTGAGGAGCCACACTTGCGCTGACTGTCCCAGGGCAAAGGACTGCAAGCAGTCATCTCAGCAGTGTAAAAAGTTAGCACAGCCATGCAGCGGACTTTGTGACAGTCATTTAAAAGTTGATTTGGGGGAACTGGGGAACAGGCCAGTGGGCAGAGCACTTTGCTATCTCATGTGCTTTTGGGTTGGGAGCAATCTTTCTCCCTTCATAGCTTAGACTCTTTTTGTACACACATGCTTTTTGCTTCTTCTCTGTTTAGTTTATACTCCTTTTTATTTCTTGTTCTAAAACATTCCTTTTGTACATGTGTGTTTGTGTGCACACGATGTTTTGGTCAGTGGTCAACTTTGGGTGTCATTCCTCAGGCACTGGCCTTTTGTGTGGGAGCTGGGGATGAAAATGAGGTTGTCAGGCATGCACAGCAAACAGCGTCCTGACAGAGCTATCACCAGGTCAGTTTTCAAAAGTTTTATTTTTATTTTTTTAAAGAGGACAAAGCAAACCAAACCAAACAAACAAACAAAAAAAGACCTTTTAAAAAGGAAATAACCAAAAGGAGCCAGACCACTTGCCCCAATGGGCATATGGGACTTCTTTAATTTATCTGCCTTTTCTTTCTGTCTCATCCAGTGGTGTCAGCAAAGCCCAAGGTGCACAACCGCCAGCCCAGAATCAACTCCTACGTGGAGGTGGCAGTGGATGGACTCCCCAGCGAGACCAAGAAGACGGGGAAGCGCATCGGGAGCTCTGAGCTTCTCTGGAATGAAATCATCGTTCTGTAAGGCTGTCACTGGTGGAATGTAGAAGGCGGGGAGGGGAGGCTGGGGTGCAGACTCTGCTGCCCTTGGCCCCCATGGTGCTCCTCTTTAGGTGTCTGCATGTCACTGAGCTCACAGAGCACTCATTATTAGCCAGGGGTTGCAGGTCAGCGTGTGAGGTGTGTATGTGACTGTGTTCCTGTTTTGTCCCCTGTAAGATGTCAGCAGTGTAGCTAGCTTTCAGCAGTCTGTTCATGTTAAAGGGGTGGCTGCTCATCGCGGGGCTGTGATGAATCACTTACTTGTTTTCCAGGAATGTCACAGCCCAGAGTCATTTGGATCTGAAGGTCTGGAGCTGTCATACCTTGAGGAATGAACTACTGGGCACTGCCTCTGTCAACCTCTCCAATGTCCTGAAGAACAATGGCGGCAAAAGTATGTATGATTCACCTCTAGTCAGGGAGGATATGCAACCAGTCCTGGGGTTGGCCACAGTGCCTCTGCCCCTTAGAGACCATCTATGGAGTTTGAGGAAGGCCGACTTCAGCATGCTTGGTCCAGGGCTGTAGGATGCAGGACTGTGTCCCCTAGTTTTTCTTCAGGGATGGAGGCTATCCTTCCCACTCTTTCACTCAGGAGACATACCTCCAACTGAAATCAGTGCTTTTCTTGTCTGAGCCCTGGAACAGAACAAAGGAGCTGTGTGCATGTGTGTGTGTGTGTGTGTGTGTGTGTGTGTGTGTTTGTGTGTGTGTGTTTGAGTTCTGGGTTTGGGTTAGGAATACAGAAGGTGCCCTGTGTCTCCTAGGGATGTGACAGCAGCTCCATCTGAATTATCTCAGGCACCTCTGCTGGCCGGACATATAAATCCTGAGACCTGTTCCTTGCTGTTTGTGGCCAGTGGCATAGCCCACGCCTGCGGGCTGTAGACCCTTCCTCATAAAGCCTCTATTCAGAGCAGTACCATATGTGGCAGCCAACTGCCGTGGAAAGAAAGGCTCCTTTTTCTCCTACTGTGGAGAAATATTTTTTGAAAATGGACTTAGCCTAGGTGAGACCCAGGGTGGGGAGTGTTGAGGCTTAGGTACGGCTTGAGGCTTTTCCTTCGGAGCCCATCCTTCTTGCTGGGCTGCTTGGGGAGGTTAGCTCCTCCTATGCTCTGGTCCTTTCCGCTGGACATAAAGCAGCATGGTGGAGGATTGTTTAGAACCAGAGACATGCCTCTGTCTTAGTTGTTTTGTCATTTGAGTTGGTGTTTTTTATGTGTGTGTATGTGTGTATGTGTGTGTATGTGTGTGTGAATGTATGTTGTTGCTCATGTGTATGAATACTTATGGTTGCCAGAGGTCAGTCACAAGAGTCATTTCTCAGGTGCCATCATCTATGCTTTTGTTTTGAGACCTGGAGCTCACCAAGGTTGTTAGGCTGCTGGCCAGCAGGCCCCTGAGGGCCTCCTATTTCTGCCTCCCCTGGGTAGGCATTGTAGGTGTGTGCACCAGGCCTTGATTTTATGTGGTGCTGGGGATTTAATCGGGTCTTCATGACTGTGTATCTGCACTCACATGTACATACAAACAAACACATCACGTAATTAAAGCTTTTAAAAGTTTACAGATCTTTAAGGAATGTGCAGTGGCGGTACAGCCTTCCCTTTCCTGTCTCATCTGTGCAGGCGGCAGATGGTGGCTTGATTCTGGTGTGTTCTCTGTCGCGCTGACATGGAACCAGGAGCATGCGCACATGCGGCAGATGCTCGACCCTGGATCTGCACTTACAGGGGCAACAGCAGACTCTATTGTTTAGAGTCCTCTAAAAGTATTTTATTATTTGTGTGTGTGCACACATATGTGTGTGCCTTCCACAACTCATGTATAGAAGTTAGAAGACAATTTTGTGAAGCCACTTTTCTCCATCCAGCTTTACATGGGAGTGAACTTATATAGCAAGTGCTTTTACCCACAGAGCCACCTTGTGAACCCTGTCTTTCGCCTTATGGTTATAAAAATAATTATGCTGGCCGGGCGTGGTGGCAAGCCCTTTAATCCCAGCACACAGGAGGCAGAGGCAGATGAGTCTTAAGTTTGAGGCCAGTCTGGTGTCTCAAAAACCAAAAAAGGGCTGGAGAGATGGCTTAGCAGCTAAAGAGCGCTGACTGCTCTTCTTGAGTTCAATTCCCAGTAACCACATGGTGGCTCACAACCATCTGTAATGGGGTCTGATGCTCTCTTCTGGGGTGTCTGAAGACAGCTATAGTGTGCTTACATATATATAATAAATAAATAAATCTAAAATAAAATAAAATAAAATAAAACAAAAAAATGATAGGACTGGCAAAATGGCTTAATGGTTACGAACTTTTGTTGTTCTTGAAGAGGACCTGGTATTTTACTTAGGGTCTCTGTTGCTGTGAAGAGACACCACGACCACAACTCTTACAAAGGAAAACATTTAATAAGGGCTGGCTTACAACTTCAGAGGTTTAGTTCATTATTGTCATGGCAGAAAACATGGTGGTGTGCAAGTAGACATGGTGCAGCAGAAGGAGCTTAGAGTTCTACATGTTGATCTTCAGGCAGCAGGAAGAGACTGAGACACACTGGGTCTGGCTTGAGCATCTGAGACCTACCTCTAAGCCTGCCCCCAGTTCCTCCAACATTGCTACACCTACTCCAACAAGGCCACAGCTTCTAATAGTGCCACTCCCTATGAGCCTGTGGTAGCCATTTTTGTTCAAACCACCACACCTGGGTTTAGATCCCAGCACCCACATGGCAGGTCATACAGGTGTTCCTGTATGCTTTGCAGAATGCATTTAACTCTTTAAGGTATGTTACTATATATATTTATTTATGCCTTGCTTTTCTGAAACATGACCTCCCTATGAAACCCAGGCTGACCTCAAACTCTTGGTTTCTCCTGCCTCTTATTTTCTTTTACAGATTTGATTGATTTTGTACATGTGTATGCTTGAGTGTGCATATGTGTACCATGTATGTGCCGGATCTTTCAGAGGTCAGAAGGCGACATCTGATAGCCTAGACCTGGAGTTACAGGCCGTTATGAGTTGCCCTGTGGGTGCTGGAACTTAACCTGTTCCTCTGGAAGAGCAATGAATGATGTTCTTGACTGCTGAGCCATCTCTTTGGCCCCTTATTTCTTTTTAATTGTGATAAAATGCATGTTTCCCATTTTAACTTCTTTAGTTATGGTTCAGTGTTGTCATATACTTTCCCATTGTGCCATCCATCCCCAGAACCCTGTGCATCTTGTAAAACCAAGAGTTTATCCTTACTAAACAACTCTATATTCTCCCTAGCAACCAGCGTTCTCTTTTTATTTTACACTGTAGGTACCATATATAAGTGGAGACATGGTACTTATCCTCATTTATACTTATTCTATTTTTTAATTACATGTGTGTCTGTGTGTGAGTATGTGTATATGAGTGCAGGTACCTGCAGAAACCAGGGCTTGAGTTACAGGCAGTTGTGAGCCACTTGTGGCTGCTGGGAACTGAACTCAGGTCCTCTGCAAGAACACTGAGCAGACTTAACTGCTGAGTCATCTCTCCAGCCCCTGTATTTGTCCTGTTTAATGTTTTAGGGGCTGGAGAGATGACTCGGCAATTGAGAGCACTTGCTGTTCTTTCAGAGAACCTAGATTGGCTTCACAGCACTCACACGGTGGCTCCCGATTGTCACTACAGTTTTAAGGGATCCAATGTCCTTTTCTGGCCTTGGCTTCTGGCCAGGCATGCATGAGGTGTGCATGCAAATGTGCAGCCAAAACACTCAAAAATAAATCTTTTGTAAGACTCACTTGGTTTTCCTAAGACAGAAGCTCTGTAGCCCAGGCTGGCCCTGAAGTCATGATAGGCTTCCTCCCCCAGTTGCTAAGTCCTGTGCAGCTAGCCTGCCCTCCGTGGGGTTGCCTCCTGCTGGCGGGGTGATTCTGTGTGGTTTATAGCGATGCTAAGAGACTGATTCCAAACTCCTCGCATGCTGGGAGCTGCTCCACTTAGCTCCATCTCTGGCCTCCCTCTTCATTTTTGAGGGCCCTTTCTACTGTTTCCCATCTCTACTGGCCTCATGAAAGGTATCACTGTCATATCCGTAATTATTTTTCCTAAAATCCAAATTCTGATAGCTCTGTCATGCAGCTGTGTGAACGTTAAGGTTAAGTGTGTGACTATTTTTCAGTGTTTGGCACGCAAAAAGCTGTATGAAGCTCGGTGCTCGGTGCTTTAAGTTTACTCGGGATAATTTACTGAACATGAGTTGACTAGATTTAAACACATTTCAAGATTCTGAACATAAGTTGCCAAAAAGTTGTATCAATTTATCCTGTCATCAGCAAAGGCAGGATTGCTGGTTTCTGTTGTACTGTGGCATGGGCTAGACGCCTGCCTGCCTACGGATTGAGAGATAGGGTTTCTGGGTAGCCCTGGCTATGCTTTGTTGCTTACTTCCTTTGTCAGTTGGCCCCAGCAGATTGTATTTACTTACCTTCTCCCTGCTCACGCTGCTTCCTGAGGAAGAGCCCTGACTGCCTGGGAACTGTCAGGCTGTGTTTTTTCTTGCTGTCTGTTTTTTGACTTCTAAGTCAGAATAGTGTAGCTTTTTGTTGCCTTTTCTTTTGGATACTCCCAGAAGCCCAAGCATGCTTTCTCCATCCAGTGGGCTTTTTCTCTGAAGCTTCCCCTTCCCTTTTGCCACAGAGCTATCTGACCACCTCCTTTGTTGAGCATAACAACGTTCTCAGACCCTGCACATACACAACCGAGGCTCCCAAGGCATGGCTCTTTCCTAGCTCTTTGCTTTAGCAGCTACTGAGTTATGAGTTATGGGCTTGCTTGCCTGGAGTTTTTCTCTTAAACTAACAAAAATATCCTAGAGCAGTGGTCCTCAACATTCCTAATGTGAGTGACCCTTTAATATAGTTTCTCCTGTTGAAGTGGCCCCCAACCATAAATTATTTCATTACTACTCTATAACTGTAATTTTGCTATTGTTATAAATTGTAATATAAATATCTGATATGCAGGATATCTGATGTGCAACTCCTATGAAAGGGTGGTTGACCTCAAAAGGGTCATGACCCACAAATTGAGAACCACTGTCCTAGAGCTTCAAAAGGAATTTTGGCTTCGTTTAATAGTTATTAGCATTTTTGCTAGATGGATATGGTGATACACTCATGGAATCCAATATTCAGGAGGTAGAAGCAGGAGATTCAGTTCAAGGACAGCCTAGGCTACAGGAAACCATATAAAGCATAAAAATAAAAAGGGAATAAAATATTTTTAATTTATGTGTCTGTGTGAATATGTCTTTGTGTGTGTGTGTTTGCACATGGGTTTGGGTGCTCTCAGATGCCAGAAGATGGCATTTGATCCCAGGAACTAGAGTTACAAGAAGTTGTGTACTGCCTGATGTGAGTGCTGAAAACCAACTCTAGTTCTCTGCAAGAGCATCAAAGTGTTTTTAACTGCTGAGCCGCATCAGAAGGCCCATTTGCTTCATTTAAATAGTGTGTGTGTGTGTGTGTGTGTGTGTGTGTGTGTGTGCATGCACACTACCACACTGGGCTGTGATTTTGTTTTTTAAGCTTTACTTATTTTATGTATATGAGTACACTGTTGCTGTCTTCAGACACACTAGAAGAGGGCTTCAGACCCCATTACAGATGGTTGTGAGCTACCATGTGGTTGCTGGGAATTGAACTCAGGACCTCTGGAAGAGCAGTTGGTGCTCTTAACCGCTGAGCCATCTCCTCAGCCTGTGATTTTCATTTTTAGTTTAGTGTAATAACTCTCTAGACTATATTCAGGCTTGTTCCTGAGATTTTGGGTTGATTCCCTTATTAACAGTCTGTTTAGGAATTTCCATTAATATTCTTGTCACATCTATGGTTCTGTTTTGTTTTGCTTTGTTTTTTTTTAAAGCTAAGGTATTTTAAAAATTATTTTTATTAATTGTTTGTTTGTTTGCTTTTTGGTTTTTCGAGACAGGGTTTCTTTTTTTTTTTTTTCTAAAGATTTATTTATAGGTAAGTACCATATAAGCTGTCTTCAGACACTCCAGAAGAGGGAGTCAGATCTCCTTAAGGATGGTTGTGAGCTACCATGTGGTTGCTGGGATTTGAACTCGGGACCTTCAGAAGAGCAGCCGGGTGCTCTTACCCACTGAGCCATTTCACCAGCCCTATTAATTGTTTTTAAAAACGAGGTTTCGCACTGAGACCCAACTTATTCTGTAACCCAGGCTGGTCTTAGAATTGCAACAGTCCCTTTGCCCCAGTCCCCTGAGGGTTGGGCTTAGAGGCATGAGCTCCCAGTGCCTGCTTGAAGGCTAATTTTCTAAAGTGCATGAAGCAGTTTCCAACTTTGGGAACAGATGGCAACATGGGAATTTTCTGTTCCAAGAGTGCAGGAAAGAGCCCAGCCATAAAACCAATAAGGCCTGGCCTCTTCATTTGAATAATCCTTTGATGACTTCTTTAGTCTGCTTGTCCCCCTGCAATTATTGGTTTATTCACCTTTTTCGATTCATCTTGAGTCAGTTTTACTAATTCATTTTTTTTTCTGAGAAAATCAATTCATGAAATCTTACTATTTACTAGTATAAAGATTTTAAACAGCAGTCTTACATTTTTTTCAAACGTGTGTGTGTGTAATTTTAAAATTTTTTTTAATTAAAAAAATTATTATTATTTTTTTTTCTTAAAAGTTTTCCCCAGCTTTCCCTCTCCTTCTGGCTGTTTAAACTGTTCTCTATAACTTTCTTCCTTGCCCGATGACTGGGGATTCACTCAGGGCTTCTCTTACAAGCTAGGTAAATATATACTACCACTGAGTTTTTCATCGCCAACCTTCCCCTCCCCTCCCTTTCCCTTCTTTGTTTTATTGAGGTGCTGGATCAAACCCAGGGTCTTGTGCATACTAGGCATTGACTTCAGCTCCTGTCACCATTGCTTGTTGTGGCATGAGCTGTAGCACATATTGTGTGTGGCTGGGTGGGCAGTGAGCCCATCAGAAGAGACTCAGACAGGAAATGTGGGTCATGACAGGGCAGCGGCCGCCTCTTCTTAGAGAAACGAGGCCTGTTGAGTGACAGGAGCAGGGTGTGTTTGCACGACATTCTGGTCTTGTTTCATAAGGCTTTCTATTTCAACAAGGCTCTTCTGGCATATATTCTATAGAGAAGTGATTACTAGCATGTAGATCTTGAAGCCAAACTAACAATTTGAATTCCACTTCCACCAGCTCTGTGGCATTGGACATTAACCCCCATGTGCTTGTTCCTTACCTGGATTAAATGCTTGCTAACAATGGCGCCCTCACGCGTCAGATCTCAGTAAGCAGTGGTGTTAGTGGCTGTCTTCAGTGACACATTTTCCCCAAAGATGAGGAGCTTTGGTTCCCAGGAATGGGAAACCTGTTTTTTCATGTGGAGGCTTCTTGCTTGAATGGAAGGCAGTCCTGAGGTTGTCTGAGGAGGATAACTCTGCCAACGCTTTGGAGAATGTGGCTTCTGCATGCTGTTCTTGCCATGGGCCATTTTGTCAGCAGCTCCCCACACACTGGAGCTGCGGGCTGGAAGTGCTTGCAAAAGAGTGCCTAAGTATGAATGTGGCAGTGTAAGGTAAGTGGGTCACAGTACGTTAGCTTATCCCTCCTCCTTGCCTGGCCTTTCTGTAATAGGTTTTCTCAGGAGAGGACCTGACGGGCATCGATCGCCCTACTTAGACCTCCTTTGCTCCGCAGGTGTAATTAGTTTTTCCACTCCCTCCGTTTTTCCTAGGTGAACTTTGCAAGTTGACCCGGGAAACTCAGCTGGCTGTTTTATGCCTTCCCTTGGTAAGGGAATGCTCTGATGGAGGTTTTGTCCTCAAGACCTGTGGTTTTGTGTGGTCAGGCTTGCTGAATTTGCCTCGGGACGTTGACCTGGCTATAGCTGCGGAAGGGACCTGACCGAAGGGGCTGGTTTGACTCTAAGGATATCTCTAGTCTAGAAGTTTGTGCCTGAGCTTGCGTATTGATCCCCAACTGCCACCCTACCCCCAGTGCTGGGACTGAGCCCAGCACTTTGCTAAGTAAGCACTGAGCTAAATCCTTAACTCCTTGTTGTGTTTTTCTTGAGATAGGATCTCATACAGCCTGGGCTGTCCTTGAACTTGTTACATAGCTGAGGGTGACTTGAGCTGACCCTTCTGCTTTACTTAACTTGGGTTATCTCCTATCTGTGATGCTGATAATACTTGGCTTGCAGATTGCAGATTGGTGCCCCCACCCCAGCTCTTCTCAGCACTGGAGATAGAACTCTTGGCCTTAAGCATGCTAAGTAAGCTTCTAACACTGATCTATGAACCTAGCATGCATTTTTACCCCTAAAAATTTTAAAGATTTATTTATTGTTATATGTAAGTACACTGCAGCTGTCTTCAGACACACCAGGAGAGAGTGTCGGATCTCATTACAGATGGTTGTGAGCTTCCATGTGGTTGCCGGGAACTGAACTCAGGACCTCTGGAAGAGCAGTCAGTGCCTCTTAACCACTGAGCCATCTCTCCAGCCCCCCTAAATTTATTTCCTTTTATTGTGCGTATGTTTGTAAGTGTATCTGGTCACAGAGAACGTGCGCTGGTCAGCAGGCGGTTTGAGGGACTTGTTTCTCTTCACCTCCTGGGTTTCAGGGGTTGCCCCTTAGCTTGGGTGGCAAGTCCTTTACCTGCTGAGGTGTTTCCAGGCCCCTCCAATGCTCTTTGGGCGTAGCCCCACCCCATATATTTGCTTGTATATAACTGTGGGCCAGGCGTGGTGGCACATGCCTGTAATTGTGGCACAATGGAGACAAAGGCAGGAGGACCGCTTCAAGTTTGACCTCGGTCTACAGAGTACATTGTAGGCCAGCCCAGGTTACACAGTGAGAGCCTAGCTCAAAAAGCAAAATCAAACACAACAAAAAACTCACACTCATCCAGAAACAGTAACATTCAGTTTACGATGAAGCTGATTTCTTTAAAATCAGAAAAGGCAGAGCAGAACTGGCTCAGAGGTTAAGAGCCCTGGCTCCTCTTCCAGAGAACCTGGGTTCAGTTTCCAGCACCAGTATGGTAGCTCACAACCTTCTGTAGCTGCAATCTCAGGATGTCTGTCACACCTTTCTGGACTCCCTGGGCATTACATACATGTGATATATATCAAAACATATATATATATATATATATATATATATATATATATATATATATATATATA
>NC_034609.1:30877656-30882184 GCF_900095145.1 Mus pahari
CCAGGGCTACACAGAGAAACTAAATCTGAAATAAAAAAAAAAAAAAAAAAAAAAAAAAAGTTACACTCAGAATAGAGGCTAGGATGTAGCTTAGTTGGTAGTATTTACCTGACACATGTGGGTTCAATCCCTAGCACCTCATAAAGTGGCTTGCTGACACGCCTTGGCTTCATGGCAAGTTCTCTGTCTCAGTAAATGGGCAGATAAATAAACACCAGGAAAGAAACGGCATTGGAGCAGTAGCCCCTGCTTCATTCCTGGGCTGAGGCTGGAGTCCAGGGCTTTGAACACACTAGGCCAGTACTTTGGCCTTGAACTCCACCCAGTCCTTGTTTCTTTCTTGTTCTGATGAGTGTCTCATAGTGGCTTTAAAGTCCCATGGTGGCTTTAAAGCTCTTTCTTTTCTGTTACTACTTACTACAGGGTGAATTACAGGTATGTACTAGTAGGTCCAGGCCAGTTCTTGTTTGTTGGTTAGTTGTTTTTGTTTTTTTGTTTTATTGTTTTTCAAGACAGGGTTTCTCTGTATAGCCCTGGCTGTCCTGGAACTCACTCTGTAGACCAGGCTGGCCTAGAACTCAGAA
The DNA here is from genome assembly GCF_900095145.1 of Mus pahari. Taxonomy (NCBI): domain Eukaryota; kingdom Metazoa; phylum Chordata; class Mammalia; order Rodentia; family Muridae; genus Mus; species Mus pahari. The sequence goes on from NC_034609.1 coordinate 30,878,241, forward strand.
ATCCGCCTGCCTCTGCCTCCCGAGTGCTGGGATCAATGGTGTGTGCCACCACTGCCTGGCTGGTTAGTTGTTTTTTTCAGACATTCTTTACTCTTTAGTTTAGGCTGGCTGTGAACTCACTGTGTAGCCTGGGTTGGTCTGGAATTTGTAGGATCGATCCTTCGTCCTCATCTTTTCAAGTGCTGGAATGACAGGGGTGTGCCACCAGGCTCAACCCAGGGATTTTTAAAGCATGCTCCTGGGTCCAGTACATCCTATTTAAAAAGAAAATTCTCAGGTCAGCAGACTGCAGACCCGGGAATCCCGTGGTCCTGGTTTTAAGAAACTGGGTTTGGCTCTAAGCTCCACTTTGAGATCTGTTAAAACTAACTAGCTGTGAAAATAAGGTCAGCCCCTGAACTCATAGCACCTTGTGCAGTGGGTTTGTTACCCAGTGGAGTTTGTTCTGGGGCAGCCCCAGCTGTGGTGGTCCTCTCTATGCCCCCTGCGTCTCTGAGCTATTGTCAGAAGGTTGGGCCCAGACTGGACGTGGCCATCTCAGGGTTCTCAAGAATTTCTCTGGTTCTTCAGTGTTTTTTTTCTTTTTATTTATTGTTTTTTGTTTTTTTGTTTTGTTTTGTTTTTGTTTTTGAGACAGGGTCTCTTATGTAGCCCTGGCTGTCCTGGAACTCCCTCTGTAGACTTCAAACTCACAGAGATCCTCCTGCCTCTCCTTCCTGAGTGCTGGGATTAAAGGCACAGGCTACCCTGTCCAAACAGGCTTTACTTCCTTCTAAGATTATTTTTATTATTTTACCTATGCGTATGTGTGTCTGTGTCTGTGTAAGTGTATGTCACTTGTGTGGGTCCCTCGGGTCAGAAGAGGACAGCTGTGAGTCCCCTGACTTCGGTTCTGTGTAAGTGTATGTCACTTGTGTGGGTCCCTCGGGTCAGAAGAGGATATTGGGTCCCTTGGAGCTGGAGTTAACAAGCAGCTGTGCGTCGCCTGACTTAGGTTCTGGGAACTGAGCTCTCAGGCTCTCTGGAAGGACCTGTTTGGTTTGGTTTTTTAAAATTATTTATGTGTTTTATGCATATGAGTGTTCTTTCTACATATATATCTGCATGAGCCTGACAGAAGAGGGCATCAAGATCCGGTGATCGTGAGCTACCATGTAGTTGTTAGGAATTGAACTCAAGACCTCTGGAAGAGCAGCCAGTGCTCGCAACCACTGAGCCATCTCCAAACATGACCTCCCCCCTCCCCCTCTCTCCCCCTCTCTCTCCCTCTCCCTTTCTTATTAAAAAATTGAACATTTATTTGCTTCTCTGTCTGTCTATTCCCCCTGTGTGGATGCTCCTGTGGACTTGTGTGGAAGTTAGAGGGCATCTCTCAGGATTGTGCTTTCTCCTCTCACCATGTGTGTCTGAAGGACTAAGGTCACTCACGTGCTCAGGAGTGGCAGTGTCTTTACCTGCTGCGCCATCATCCTGCCAGCGCTCTCTTCCCCTTCTCCCCAGGAACGGGATTAATTCTCAGGCCTCACCTATACTGGGGTAGTATCTGAAGGATTTACCTCTGTGCTACACCCCAGCCCTTTCTTATGTTTGCCATCTGGAAACCAGATCTGATTTAAGTTGCCCAGGTTGGCCTTGGATTTGCCATATAACCTAGGAGGGGCTTGAACTTTCTGACCTTCCTCAGTCTCCCAAGTAGCTAAGGTAAAACCTATTATGCTTCATGCTGCCATCATGCCTGGTTCTGACAGGCTTCTTTTGTTCTTTAAATAATAAATAGTCTTAAAAAATTAGCTAGTGTAGTGGCACACACCTTTACACGGAACTTAGGAGGCTGAGACTGTTGGATCTCTGTGGGTTTGAGGTCAGCCTGGTCTACAGAGTGAAACTGTCTCAAACAGAAACCAAAAAATATCCCTTTGTGTGTGCATAGAGTGCAAGCATGCCAGTGTGTACATGAGGTTAGATGACAACCTTGAGTGTCTGTCCTTACCTTCCACCTTGTTTGAAACAGGGGCTCTGTTATTTTGCTGCATTACCAGGTTAGCAGACCCATGGGTTTCTGGGGATCCTCCCATCTCTCCATAGGAACTCAGAGAGTACAGATGCTTGGGTACATGTCTGGCTTTTATGTGGGTTCTGGGTATTTGAACTTAGGTTTATACCTTGAGTGGCAAGCACTTTTATCCAGTGAACTATCTCCCAGCTCTCTGATGGGGTTTCTATATGTGAATATGTGTGTGCAGATGTGCAGCTACCTCCGTGCTTCTATACTAAGCACCATGAATTTGCACTGAATGAGCCCTGGTTCAGGTTGGGACTCACAGGTTTCTTTGTAACATTCCTCCTCTCCAGATGAGAAGGCTGGCTCTCAGCATCCGCTGTGCGGTTTGTTCATTCCCTTGGATCTATGATGTGGAGAAGGCAGTTTGAGACTTGCCACACTCATTCTGCAATGTGTGCTGAAGTGAGCTTTGTAAAGCTCTTTGCTCTTGCCCAGTTATGTGTAGCTCTTTTCTTTCCCCCATGTGTGTTTCTCAGATCAGGAAAAAAAAAAAAAAAAAAGAAGAAAAAAGAAAGCAAACAGCTCCCTGTTTATTTAAACATCGTATAAGCAGCAGTTTGTCACCAGGCTTTACCTCCAGAGAACAGACTAGCCAGTCAGAAGTTAGCCTCCTCCCAGGCTTCCGAGCATGGAGGCTTCTGGTGGGTGGGCTGCGGTGCCCAGCAGACAGTGCGTGCATTTATTGTAAAGTAAACAGACTGCTGTTTTCCCCCACTTCCAACTTAAAGGTAAATCAAACTCCTGAACCTTGAAGGCTGATTGGGATAGAGAAGAAGGAGAAATGTGAAAGGTTGCTGTTCAATTACACAGTTTTAAATTTAAATTTGTAAAACCGTTCAGTTCTTTTATCTGACAAGGAGGGGGGGTGAAAGGGACCATGGGGTGTGTTGAACTGGGAGAGGCAGTGCCCAGGACACTAAGAGTTGTGAGCTGCAGTGCCTTGAGCAGGCCTCATGGTAGAGACAGATAAACCAGTCCTGCACAACCAGTTAGTTATAGTTGTTAACCTGGTAAGCCACTGAGACCAAGTATTTCTAACTCACAGAAAGTTCATGGTAATACTAGATCCAGAGGCTTTTTCTCCTGCTCCCGGGATTAGGTGTCACCAACAGTCCTCCAGTTGACAAAAGCAGCATAAAATGTGTGCTGGATGTGGGTCTTTCTAAGATTAAAAGTGAAAAACACAGCCTAGCGTGATGGGTCAGTAGTTACAGTACTGCTCTTCCAGAGGCCCCAAGTTTTGTTCCCAGCACCCACATGGCCTCTTACAACCATCTGCAACTCCAGTTGTAGGGGGTCTAACACCCTTTTTTATCCTCTGCAGACACCGGGGGGGTGTGTAGTATACATATAGACATGGAAACAAAACACTCAAACACATAAAATGAAAAAAAAATAGCAAGAGGAAAAAAATGGAAAGTTAGAAAGCAATATAGACTTCAAAATTAAAAGTATTCATTTATCTTCTCATGTTGTAATCATGAAAGCTTAATTCAATGTGTTAGATATTGTTTTGAATTCTGTTTATATTATTTAGAAATTGTAGCTATAAGTGGATCCATTTTAGTTACTCTTCAACTTAAGAGAAAATGCCAGGGTAAACCTTTCTCAGGCTAAGATTTTTTTGAAGATGAACTTGAATTTAATGCCCCAGACCCATTGAGCATACTAGCACATAAGCACAGCCCACAGCCTGCTGCTTGGCAGCTGTGGTTACCCTCCCCACTCAACAGCTGTAGAGGGGAGTAGACTGTACTGCATCTCACTAGTCAGGGAAGGGGATCAGGCTCAAAATCTGGAGTATGGCTTTATTATGTAAAGTGCATGCTCTCTGTGTGTGTGTGTGTGTGTGTGTGTGTGTGTGTGTGTGTGTGTGTGTGTG
>NC_034609.1:30882332-30908360 GCF_900095145.1 Mus pahari
CAATGGAGACCAGCAGAGGGCATTATATCCCCTGGAGCTGGAGTTATAGGTGGTTGTGAGCTGCCTGACATAAACTCAGGTCTTCCAGTAGCAGAACAGTAAGTGCTTTTAACAGCTGAGCTCTCTCTCTAGCACACTGCCCTCCCTACCCCTTCCCTCCCACCCCAGCCATCCCTTTAACCCTCCGTGGAATGAGATAAGTTGAAATGCTTGTAATAGCAGTTGGCTTTTGTGTTTTCGAGGTAGGATCTCACTATGTAGCTAGTCAGGATTTGCTTTGTAGACCAGGTTGACTTCAGAGTTGCAATGTTTTTTGTTTCTGCCTCTTGAGTGACCGACTCACCTAGTTTAGGGCTTTTTGTTTTGTTCTGTATGCATGCACCTATAGTTTAACCATAGCTTGGATGGACTTTTGTTGTGGTAGTTAAATTCTTTCAAAGTTATCTTTGTATGCGTATCCATTTTTATTTAGGGAATAAATCCATAGGCATGTGATTGCTGGGTCGCGGGCAGGTGTGATTCATGTCCTTTGGTTCCAACTCTCAGGGTCTGCTGTCAGGTCTGGGCTCATTTGTGTGCACACTTGTGAGTGTGCGCATTTGTCTCTTCCTCTGACTTCAGTGGCTGGGTATTGTCAGTTGTTTAATCTGGCTGGTCTGTTAAGCCGCAGTGACTTGGTTTTTGGTGTCTTTTAGGATCTCATGTAACTCAGGTTGACTTCAAACTGCTACATAGCCATGCAGACCTTCAGTTCCTGATCCCTGAGATGAGTGGGGTATGCAGCCATGGCACCTCTTCTTTTCCTCCTTCTCTTATATGTCTTGTGCTGGGGATGTCACCAGGGCCTTGCGCTGCAGCCCCAGCCCTGCCTTTTCTTCTTAGGAGCCTCCTGCTTGGTTCCTTCCATCATTATTCTGCTGGGATTGCTGGACCACAGTTGCTAGTGGCTTCCACATTGCTAGACCCGGAGGCCAGCTCTCAAGCTTAGCTCACTTGTCTCACAAATGGACACTACTCATTGATTCCTCTGTGGTACTCTGTGTGTCACTCAGCATGGTAGAGAGCACTCTGACTCACGGGCCTTTGCTAAGTCCCCTGGCCGGTCTCGAGACACTAAGATATTCCCAGTTCACTTAGTCCCATGTCCCTTTCTGCACCCTTCCTTTCATGAGATCGCATGGCCTTGTGGCTTTAAATTTCTTCTGTGTGTCTATGACTTGTAGTCTGGGTCTCTCCTCACAACAGCACTAAATAAACAGTGTTTATTCCTAATTAGCCCCATGAGGTATCAGCAAGCACGCAGCTCTCTCTGCTGGTGTATGACACACCTGTTACCTAGCACAGCTTCCAGATCAAACTGCTCTACGCAGTCAGTTCCGGGCCAGCCATGGACTACCTTAGCTTAAAAAGCAAAAAGGAGAGAGAGAGAGAGAGAGAGAGAGAGAGAGAGAGAGAGAGAGAGAGAGAGGAGAGAGAGAACGAACCTGGGTTCAGTTCCCAGTATATAGATGGCTAGCAACCATCTTGACTCTAATTCTAGGGCTTCTAACCCACACAGGCACCAGGCATGCATGGGGGGCACTGACATGCATGAGGGAAAACACCCGTATACCTAAAAAATACAGAAATAATTAATGAAAAAACAAAAACAAAACAAAAGAATACAAATCAATGCTTTTATTTATTTATTTTGAGACACAGTCTCACTATACAACCCTTGGCTGGCTTGGAACTCACTTCATAGACCAGGCTGGTCTTGAGCTTGTAGAGATTTCATGGGAAGCCTGCCTCTGCTTCCCATGGGGAACCCCGTGTCAGATCCTTAGCATTATGCATTTTGTGTTTTATTTACCTTGTTTGTTGTGATTACCCTGCGTTACCTACCACACATGTACGCGCACACACACATGCACACGCACCCCTAAAGCAGAGAGGCAGGACTTCACTGCTCGTGCCCACCCTGGGACCGTAGGTGGATTGTACCCTCAACCCCAAATGGAAGCCTTTGTTTCATTTCTCCCCTATCCAGTTGCATTGACATCAGTGTCTACTTTCTCTTGATTGGCACCAGATGCCGGGCCCTGGGGTCTAAACCGACTGTTAATGGTCTCTGAAAAGCTCCCTGTGTGTTGCTTTCCACCCCCTGCACCTCAGGCAGATATGCCCAAGCCAGAACCTCAAGGAATTCCCAGAGAAGCCAAAAGCGGCTCCCTCCCTGTGGCATCCCCCACCCTGATCCTCTCAAGACCAGGCTGGGTCTGTTTCGTGGCTTTGGTGTCAACCATGAGCTGTTGGAAAGAAAAGTCCTTTTAACGAGAGTCTGAAAAAGTAAACACTGGCCGTGCAAGCGCTGTTCAAACAAACCTGCTTTCAGGGTCCCTGGCTGAGACGCTGCTTTGTGCTGCCTCAGCTGAGGGGAGAAGAAAAAGCCTTCTGTTCAGCGCCCTGTGCTGGGCGGGGCTCAGTGCTGCTGCCGGCTGCTGCTCAGGGTTCTGTGAGGCCCTGGGCACTGGGATCTGTCGGCCCCAAGGGAACGTGGATGTGGCAAAGGGCTTTCCCACTTCTGGAGTGGATGAACTGAGTGCTAGTCAAGGTGACTTCTCCTTCCCTCTTGTTGCAGGTGTAGGGTGGCTTTGGCATTGTAGTATTGTAGGCGGTGGCTAAGCTGTTTCCTCCAGGCTGAGTGTGGGGACAGAGGAAGGATGGTAAATTTGAGGCTAGCCTGGTCTCCTGGTCAGATTCCTGGTCTTTAGGCCAGTGGAAGCTATATATTGAGATCCTGTCTCAAACATGAGAAACCCGATGTTTTCCTTTGTTTCTTTCTTAGGCTTAAGAGAGCCCTCAGGATTGGACCTGGGCGTGTGCGAGGCGCTCACCTTTCCTTTGCAGGGCGCTTTCTTAGGCTCCTGAGGCTTACCTGGAGATGGAAGGCTGGGAAGTTTATTTACTACTATTAACGGACACCTTCCTTTGAGTGTTGAGCTAGACTGTAGAGTTCAAGGATGAACGATGAAGGAGGCAGAATACACTGCACTCCTCCTGGATTTAAGGGTCTAAAGAAGAAGCTGGAGCCTTGCTGACTAATGGTACAAGCCTTTCCATGTGGGAGAGCACAGGGTGTCCCGGGCCTGAGTCGCAGAGACCTTAGCCTGGTGCCTACACCGCACATGACAGGCTTTTCAGACCTTGCATTGGTGACCTTGCATTGGTGACAGGGAATAAGACCATTGTTGGGAATGAGCTATTCTTTCCCCTGAAAATCCTTGCTTTTACATGGCCGGAATAATAGAGTCATTCTATGAATTTCTTCTTCAAGTATTGATGTTTCAGTGGCATGTCCTTGTTGTATGCACCTTTACACTCATGAATCCAAGACCTAATTGGAGCACAAGGTTTTATGCTTTGGAAATTGTAATTTTTAAAAACTCAGCTTTTGGGCTGGTGAGATGGCTCAGCGGGTAAGAGCACCGACCGCTCTTCCAAAGGTCCCGAGTTCAAATCCCAGCAACCATATGGTGGCTCACAACCATCCGTAACAAGATCTGATGCCCTCTTCTGGAGTGTCTGAAGTCAGCTACAGTGTAATTATATATAATAAATAAATAAATCTTTAAAAAAAAAAAACAACAAAAAACTCAGCTTTTAAGAAGGAAAAATGTTTCAACAGCAGAATATTAACCAAAATTTTTTTTAAAAGGAATTACCCTGTTTTTGCTATGCTTTGAACCTTTATAAGGATTTTTGTTCAATGCAAGCCTGTCTCAGTCCTGTGTGTATAAACATGGCTTTGGTCCTGCCTGGGGAGCAGGGAGAGGGGGTGATGGCTGAGGTTACCTGAGGGCACGGGGAATGGATGATCTGTGAAAACCGGCCCAGGCTGCATGGAGATTAATGGTGTGAGGAGGACTTTCCCTCCCTAGGGGCAGAGGAGCCTGGGAGGCAGCTACAGTAACTGATGGAGCAGCTCATTCTAAATACCTGGCTTTCCTGCTTGCCAGCCTGTATCCATCCCCTAAATCCCCACCAATATGTAAAATATGCTGTGACTTGGCAGATTTGCTGGGACAGATGAAGGCTGTGTTTTAAGGGGATCTTCTGCTTCAGGAAACTGTGCCTTGTTAGATGGAGGGCTGTGATAACCAAGTAGTTCTGGGGACATGGGGACAGATGACTTGGGGGTCAGATAGTACGAGCAGGGGCCTGCGTGGACTTTAAGGATAGCCCTCTTCCTTGCTTTGGAGACTGTGGTTTCTGTCCTGCCAGGACTCCTCTCTGATTGTCCCATCTGTCCTGGGACAGCCTTTGACTATTAAATGTCCAGGTTCGTCTCATTCAGTCCTCTGCAGTGGTCACATGTCCATTTAGACCCCTTCTCTCTGTGCCAACCATGTGCAGTGACCCACAGATTTCAGTGTCCAGCCTCTGCCTCTGCCCTGAGCGCCACACCCTTACTTCTGAGGACTCGGTAGTTCTTGTGGATGTCAGAACACCTTGACATGGCCACCATGTCCCAATCTAACTTTCCTGCCTCCTCCTGAGAAGTGGGATTCCCTTAGTGTTCCATGTTCCAAGGTCAGTGAGGCCTAGGTGTGGGCTAGGGGACCCTGCCCCCTCATGCTAACTCCACTTGGTAATCTGTTTCACAGTTCTCTTGGTATCTGTCTTGGCAGGTTCAGTCACTTTTACATTTTTCCTTTATTTTATTATTTTATAAATGATGTATATATGCCTGTGTGTGGGTTTGTACATATGGAGGAGGCCAGAAGAGGGTGTTGGATCCCTTGGAGCCAAAGTTACAAGCTGTTGTGAGCTTCTTGAAGTGGGTGCTGGGAATTGAACTTGGGTCCTCTGGAAGAAGAGTGAATGTTCTTAACTACTAAGCCATCTCTCTAGCTGCTGCCCACCTCTTTTTTTCTTTTTTCTTTTTTTTTTTTTAAGGCTCTCCTTTAGCTCAGACTTGGCCCACTCTTAGTGAGTATCGGAGGATAACCTTGAACTCTGATCTTTTGTGTCTCTACCGTGTGCTGGGATCATTTTGATCTGTGACCTCCTCTCTCCTCGGCCTTCACTCCCCTCTAGCTTGTTTTCTGCACTGCAACCAGAATGAGTTTTGAAGATACAAATTATAATTCCTATAAGTACCATCCTGTTGTACTTAAGATAGTGAAAACCAAAACCCAAACCAAACCTATTAGAAGGCTGGCCCACAGCGCGCTGCAGGGTTTGGCTCTGACTGGCACTTTGCCTCATTTGGGTCACATACCAGTCCAGCCCCATTCACCTTTGCTAAGCTCCTTGAAAGTGTCTAGGTCTTTGTACCCCAGGGCCTTTGCACATCTTCCTCATGCCCACCCCCATCCGGCCTGCTGTGTGAAATGTCAGGTCATCATTGAATTGAACTGTTGTCCTGTACATTTCTTGATGTTCTCACCAGACCAAGTAACATGTGATTTGTGACACTGTACATACCATGCATGAAACCTTGTCACCCAGAAGCCACTCTACATCTCCTTGTTGTTCGATCATTGGTTTTTCTTCCAGGAGCTTGCACAAAGGGGAGGCCCTAGAGGGAGGGGCTGGGTCTGTTTTCTTTCTCCAGCATAAGCAAGCTCCTAGCTTCTAGCAGGATCTGGCAGATACCTAGTGCCCTGTAACTACTTCTTGAATAAGTGAGCAAGAAGGAGAAAACGAACAGACTTGGATTTCTGAAGACTGCAGCCTTGTAGTTATGCTCTTAGGGGTCTTTCCTATCAAGAGAGAGAGAGAGAGAGAGAGAGAGAGAGAGAGAGACAGACAGACAGACAGACAGACAGACAGACAGACAGACAAAGAGAGATAGCGACAGCGTGAGCCAGCCTAGATGCTGTGTTCTCCAGAGACAGTAAGATTGCCAAGATTGCCATACCTATGCCACGGTAGAGCCCTCCTAGTGGGCTTTGTCCTACTTCAGCCTTGTTTCTCTGTGGTCAGAGTCACTCCTTGGCACACAGTGTCCCCATATGCTTCTTGAATTTTCCCCCTTCTAAAAATTTTATTTTGCATATGTGGATGTTTGCCTGCATGCATGTCTGTACATGTGCATGCTTGGTGCCTACGGAGGCTAGAAGAGGGCCTTGTGTCCCTTGGACCTAGAGTTACAGATGTTGTGAGCTGCCACGTGGGTGCTGGGGCTCGAATCCAGGTGGTCTGCAAGAGTGAAGAATGCCCCTCCCCCCCCAAGCGTCTCTCCAGCTATTTCTTCCTACTGTGGTTCAGGCTGGCCTGGACCTCACGGCAGTCCTCCTGCCTCAAGCTCCAGTTAGGTTTTGATTATTAGGCAGTGCCTCCCACAGTAGTAGAAAGACTTGCTGGAAGAGAAAGGGCCTTTGTCGTGTCCTGAGTGTGGCTGTGAGGAAACCAGAGGGCCGAGGGGAGGGGCCAAGGCTGCCATTTATAATTAAGATTCCAGTATATGGTTTTCAGCCACACGTGAGCCTTTCAGCCTCCACATGTGCTCCAGTCTGTCTCTCAGTTAGCTAATGGTTTCTTTAGTCCCATTATACATTGTAAGTCTCCCCAGCTCAGGGTGGTTTTTTTTTTTTAAGAAAATAATAGGGTGTTCTGTTCTCACCAGTTTAAATTTTTAATAGCTTTGCCAATTAAAAAAAAAAAAAAGCAAACTTTTCCAACTGTTCATTATGAAATTCACAAATGTACAGAATCCAAAGGGTGAGGAGTCACCCAGCACCCTCCACCTGACATCACAGTGACGTTTCATCTCTGTGTGTGCAGTGTGCACATGTGTGGTGCATTTGTGTGCGATGTGCCTGTACATGGTGCATGTGCAGATGTGTGGGTGGAAGGCATCGGGTGTTTCACTGAGTCTGGAGCTAGGCTGGTGCCCAGCACACCCGAGTTATCCACTTACATCCACACTGGGCAGCGCTGGCGTGACAGGTGTGCAGCCATACCAGGGCCTAGGAGGTTTTCTTCTTTTAATCTTAACTATTTTTGTTTATTTTTTGAGTATTTTTCCTGGATGTAAGTGTGTGTACCATGTAAGTGCCTGGTGCCCTTGGAGAGTAGAAGACAGTGTAGGAACCACTGGAATTGGAGTTATAGACAGTTGTGAGCTGGCATGAAGGTGCTGAGAATTGAACCCAGGTTCTCTGCAAGAGTAGCCAGTGCTCCTTAACCCACTAAGCCCACAGATCCGGCTTATTTATTTATTTATTTATTTTATTTTAGTGGGTGTGGGGAGTCATGCTTATACAGAAAATGTTCTTACCTGCTCAGCCATCTCCCAGCTTCCTGTGTGCATTTCTTTGTCTGAATTATTTAAAGGTAATTTGAAGTTATTAGGACCTTTTTTTTTTTTTTTCTGGAAAATTGCAGTCTATTCTCCTATAAAAACCACCTGAGAATCCCTGCAGATATTCTCACAGTCTGTCACACATCTCCCAAGTGTGTTCTCATAGGAGCTGGCCATGGTGGCTCCCGCCTAGCCTTGCTTGGCTGCTGTCTATGCACCCTTGGGTCCCTTGTAATAGTTGTAGGACTTGGAAGGTTTTGAGGAATTTGCTGCTGCAACCTAAAGAAGTCCTAGAGAAAGGTCCAGTGACTACAGGACAGTTAATGACAGGCTAGGCTAGGGGAAAGCTGCACACTTTAGCTTCTAGATACGAAGGTCAAGGTAGGCAGTAAAAATGGCAGCTTAGGAACTTCCTAGGCACAGTCTTCACAGGTGTCCCCAAAGAGTGTGCAGTGATCCCTCTGTTTTGCCACAGAGGGAACCAGTGCAGAAGATAAGTAACTTGTGACTTGCAGAGTTGGTCCTTTGGCAGGAGCACTGAGATTGAATCCACAGTGCATGGCTACACCAGCCTGCCCAGCCCCCACGATGCCTGTTGGAGATAAACAGCACCCCCCCCCCGAAAGCAAACCAAAGCAAAACCTTGCATCATTTCATGGTTCTGTTCCCTTCTCTTCCCTTCCCTTTCCCCTTCCTTTCCTTTCCTTTACTGGTTTTTCAAGGCAAGGTTTCTTTGTGTAGCCCTGGCTGTCCTGAGACTTGCTCTGTGTTTCTCAACATCGGAGACCCTGCCTGCCTATGCCTTCCGAGTGCTGGGATTCGTGTGTGTGCCACCATGCCTGCTTACGTCACAGTTTCAGTGGGTCAGGATTTAGGAACAGCATGGTCGGGGATGTCTCAAGGCTCCTTACTTTTTGGGCTGTTGTCATGCAAGGGCTGCACTGAGGCTGGATGGGCCGCTCCCAGGTGGTATGTATACTCCTGGGCCTGACATAGGCCTAGGAGGTCAAAGACTTCTACTCCCTAGGCTCTCAGAGTTTCTAAATCCCCACCGCTATTTTATAGAAACAAGGAGAATTCAATAAATTTCTCAATGAAACTAACCAAAAATAGAGACAGATGCAAAAAGAACCCTAAGAGACCCAGCGCAGGGCACAGAGATTAAGGGGAGGGAGAGATGCCTTGTGGGGCCTGGAAGTCCAAAACACTGCTCCCTGTCTTACTTCAGAGACCCTGGGATTGTTTTTTTGGTTAGGCCCTATGAGTATTTTCGTCGTATGTATTTTTGCACACCGTAGGAGGGCATTGGAGGGCATTGGATCCCATGGGACTGAAGTTATAGAACCAGTACCTGGGTTCAATTAAACACTGAGTCGGTCACATTCCCTGAAACTGGAGTTATAAGTTGTCTTGTGAGTGCTCTGAACTGAGCCCAGATCCTCTATATGAGCAGCCAGGGCTCTTAACCTCTGAGCATCTCTCCAGCCCCATGTTTGTTTTTCTTTGAAATTATGTGTATATGTTTGTGACTGGGTGTGGGTGTTGGTTGCCCTTCAAGACCAGGAGAGGGTGTCAGATCCCCTGAAGCTGGAGCTTAGAGTGGCCAAATGTGACTGGTAGGAGAGGAACTCGGGTTGTGTGTACAAGTAGTCCATGCTCCTAACTTCTGGACTCTCTCCAGCCCTTCTGTTAAGTTCGTAAAGGCTGTGTCTGTCTTAGACTGGAAGCTTGTTTTTACTTTTCTCCCTCCTGGGAGGAGAAGGATCCCCACTAAGTGTTCAAATTTACCTTAGTGTTTGTAAAAACTCTTTATCCATGGACTACCTTGATTGAGAGCAGTGGTTCTCAACCTCTGTGTTGCGACCTCTGGGGTTGGGGGCTGGCAGGTTTTGAATGACCTCTTTCATAGGGGTCACCTAAGACAATCAGAAAACAGATATTCATATCACGATTCATATCAGTAGCAAAATTACAGCTTTGAAGTAAGTAGTAATGAAAATAATTTTATGGTTGGGGTCACCACAACATGAGGGATCTGTGTTAAAGGGTCATATTAGGCAGGTTGAGAACCACTGATAGCTTACAATATGGTAGTCACCACTAACACATGAGATGGAGTGCTGAGTTGGGTGCAGGGCAGGTGAGGAAGGAGAATCTAGCACAGGACTAGATCCTTTCCATCCTGTGAGTATCTGCCTGCTAGTTCTCTCTGTGTAACTATTGAACACCCTTAAGATGGAGGTTCCGGTTCCCGACTGGACCAAACTGAGGAGAACTAGTGTCCATTGCAGGTAGATACTTACCTGATTGGAAGCTATACTCATAGCTGCCAATGAGTGTACCCAGACTCAGGGCAGCTAGGACTGGGTGTGTGCAGGGTATTCTTGTTTCATTCATCCTATGTGTAGTAGGGGTATAGCTTGACCCCAGTTTTTTCCTATGCCCCATCAGTAGCCTTGTTCCCTTGGAACAAGGGAACATAAATCAATAATGTAAAGATATTGTAGCTAATGTCTCATATAAAATGTCTTGAGAGACTATGGGCTTCCCACCTGCACAACAGGCAGAGCCTTACCATTCAGCACACCCACCCCACTCTGCTTTTTATGTCACACGTTAGGAAGGGTGGGGAAGCCTTGCCGGGAAGCCGGGTGGGTGAGACGGAGGCCCCTAGGTAAAGAATCCTAACTTGTGCATTTGACTCAATCTGTCCATGTTGCATTTTGTATCCAACAGTGGAGAACACGCAACTGACCCTGAACCTGCAGACAGAGAACAAAGGCAGTGTTGTCTCAGGAGGAGAGCTGACAATTTTCCTGGATGGGCCAACTGTTGATCTGGGAAGTGTGCCTAATGGCAGTGCAGTGACAGACGGTGAGTGCCGCCTTGCTCCCCAGGCTGTGCCAGGATAGGGCGGGTGGGCAGCCATGCTAGGGGCTTGGTTCTCTGCTAGGCATCTTGGTTAGAGATTCTTTAGCAGCCCTGCCTTAGTGTTAGCCCTGCCTCCTCTTAGTCTCCCAGATGAAAACATGACATGGTTCTCAAGGACCAAGATAAATGTCACAGCTTTGTGTGTGATTGTTTGAACTGAAGGCAGAGAAAAGCAGCTTTTCACCCCATGTGGACCTTGGAAATTAACCCCTCTTTAATAAATGTCCTCCCAGGAACATGAGTGTGCTCTTTTGAGATGGAGTTGGCTGGGTAGGAGGAGTTGTGTATCCTTGTGGAGACACAAACTAGGAAAATGGGGCAGGCAGAAGCAGGGGAGCGCCTCCTGCTTGGACCTAAGGGTGGGAGTCTTGCTAGTTTGTTCCATTCTATCTAGTCTGAAATTAGTCACTTCTGGATCTAGCAGGAAATTATTTCATGGAGTCTAAGGTCTGAAATGGGTTGATTCTCTCTCCTTTTTCTCATTAAATGTTTTGTTAGGTGTGGTGTAAGGTTGAGCTTCTCAGGCTAAATACACTTTCTGCAGCATTAGGAGTGGTGTGTGAGCTCTTAAGTCAAAGGCAGGATGCAGTCTCAGAGGTTGGAAAGAACTTAGCTGTTGAGACGTTTCTGCTCTGGGTCTGTTCTTGTAGAGAACTTGCGTTTGCTTCCCAACATCCACGTGGCAGCTCATAACCATCTGTGTCTCTAGTTTCAGGGGATCTGACAACTTCTTACCTCCACCACACTAGGCACACACACGGTGCCCAAGCATACACGCAGGCAAATAAAGAAATAAGTCTCACCAAAGAAAAGGGCCTGTACCAGGCTTTGCTTTGATTAGAGTACTTTTGGTGGGTTTGTTTGTTTGCTTGTTTGTTTGTTTTTTAAAGACAGAGTTTCTCTGTGTAACAGCCACAGCTGTCCTCTTTCTTTAAAACTTTTGTTATCACATAAAACATTTATTGCGTGTGGCAAATGTGTGGAGGTCAGAGTCCAACTTTGGGAATTGACTGTCTCTGAGGGATCTGGGGACTGGATCCAGGTTGTCAGGCTTGTAGCCAAGTGCTGTAACTGTGGCAGCACCGTCTTCGCATGTGTGCGTGTGCGTGTGCATGTGTGTGTGTTCACAGCACTGATTACATAGGCCCTCGTATAAGCATGTCTGATGTACTCTGTGCATGTTCCACCTGTGCTCCTTCACCTTCTCCTTATCATTTTTCTAGTCGGTTCTCTTGGTTTTCAGACTTTCACTCTGCCTTTGTTATACAAATATACATAATTTTTAAAGATTTATTTTAATTATTTTGTGGTGTATATGTGTGTGTGCCACATATATGTGGGTGTCCCCAGAGTCCAGAAGGAAGAACCCTGGAGCTTGGATTGCAGATGGTTGTGAGCCACTTAATTTGGGTGCTGGGATCAGAACTCTTGTCCTCTATAAGCAGCAACTGCTTTTAACAACTGAATTATCTTACCAGTTCCATATATGCATATTTTTTTTTCTTGAGATAAGATCTTACTGTATAGCTCAGATGGGCCTTGATCTCGCTGTCACCCAAACTGCCTTACTGTGATACCTTGTCTTAGTCTTGCCTAGCTGTTTGCAGGGCCTTTTAGGTAGAGTGACGTGATCTACATTGGCTTTACAAGCTCTGTTTGCATTGTGAAAAGTGTTCTCATTCCATGCACTCACTTGGCCCCCACCTTAGAGAGGTTGGAGTTCATCTGATGGATAAGGCAGGGCTGTGTGTTAGCATCTGGGATGTTCTTAAATGTCTTGGAGAAGAGGCACTGTTTCCCAAATTTGAGTTCCAACTGTGGGATCTCAGATAATAATCCCTATTCTTTGTACCAGTGGCTACAGATGTCCCTGTCCCATCATGGTGGGTAACTCCTAAATTACAGAGGGAATTCTCTGCCTGGTGGGTAGCTCTCACACAAGGGCTGATTCTCTCTCAGCATTTCTATTCTTTCTTGTGATTGATCCATTCTCCAGGATCACAGCCACCTTCAAGAGAATCCAGTGGGACTGCTATAGCTCCAGAGACCCGGCACCAGCCCCCCAGTACAAACTGCTTTGGTGGCAGATCCCGGTAAGTAGTCCTTGTTGGTGAGATGGCCCCGAAGTTATGGAAAATACACTAGCTAGTGGCAAGGAACCGTACATTCAGAAACTTGGAAATTTCCTTTCCCTGCTCCAGATTGCTAAGGCGTTCTGAAGGCAGCACAGTACTCACATTCTTAGGAGAGGCAGCAGTACACTGACAATGACTGGGGGCTGGTGGGTCAGCCTTGTGGGTGAGAGAGACCTGTTGATCAGACTGTGACCTCTTACCTGTCAGGGGCGCTGGCGGTCACATGCCTGGGGTACATGCTTCTTTGGATGTAGGACTTTCTGACTACGTTTCTTTCTGGAGGGTGGCTGATGGTTTTCCTTTGGCATGTTGGTTAAAATGTTCTATGCTGAGAGTCTGAGCTCATTCATACTTGTTATGCCTATTGGGGATGATGTAATTCTGCTTATTATTTCTCCTTATAACCTGTATTAGTGCTCTAAACTCATTTCCATGGCAACTGAATTCCTAGGCAAGAGAATAGTTTTAAATGTATTTGAGAGATGGTGGAGAGGAGGAGGAAGAGGAGGAAAAGGAGGAGGAGGAGGAGAAGGAAGGGGAGGAAGAAAAGGAAGAGGAAGATGATGATGTGTTTAGTGTTTACTACAATGTATAAAATCCACAGATATTTTCAGGAAGAGAATTATATGAGTATAGCCATAAAAATTATCTTCTTACAATGTGCACATTTTTGATCGAAATCTTCCCAGGTAAATCCCAGAGGGTACAGAATAATGCTTTTGGGAAATCGAGTTGTGTCCTAACCAGTACCCATTTCATCTTTGAGAGCAGAAAACAGCTTCTGAATTGGTTTGTTTATGGTTTTAAGGTGACCAGAGCTTATTGACTGCAAGAGCAAGTGGATGTTTGGCATTTGCCCTTTGAGGCCCCGGTTTCACCAGAAGCTGAGGTCTGTCTCCCTGGTCTCACTTCTCTTGAGTGTGCACAAAAGGATCTCCTCACACTGCAGACCAGTCACAGTCTGTGACTTGCTGTGCTAGATGGCTTCTAGGATGTAGTATATAGTTAGGTCTTGCAGGATCAGGCCCTGTAATATGCTTGGCAAGTACTGTATCAGTAAACGAGTAGTCCAGAGCTGAGGGGAACAGAATCTCCTTAGTGGGAGCCAGCTCAAGCCGGATGCCTCAGCATCTCTCCCTACAAAAATGCTTTCTCTGCTCTAGTGCTTCATAACCACTTTCTTGGTTTGCTTAGCTGGACTTAGCAACTTTGAGTCTAACATACTGATGCCGCTTAGAGACTCAATCAAACATGAGCCTTACAGACACGAGGACCTGAGTTCAAACTCAGCACCCTCATAAAAATCCTTGTAATCTCAGTGATGGTGGTGGCAGTGGAGGGCGAGCTGCTGCAGGAGGTCTCTGGGTGTGCTGACCAGCTCGCCTAGCCCACCTGATGGGTATCAGTGGAAGACTCTGTTTTGTTTTTCATTTGTTTGTTTGTTTTTGGTTTTGTTTGGTTTTTCGAGACTGTGTACCCTTGGCTGTCCTGGAACTCACTGTGTAGACCAGACTGTCCTTGAACTCAAAAACTCACCGGCCTCTGTCTCCCAAGTGCTGGAATTAAAGGTGTGCGCCACCACACCTGGCTGGAAGACTGTTTTAAAGGGGGAAGAAAGGATTCTTGGAGAAGACATTGAAAGTTATTCTCTGGCTGTCATACATATGTACCTGCTCATGTGCACCTGCACACACACACACACACACACACACACACACACACACACGTGTGTGTGTGTGTGTGTGTGTGTGTGTATGAGGTATTTTTATTAGATTCTGTAATCTCTCCTTTTTCTTTCTTTTGGGAAGGGAACTCAGATAACAGGTTGGCCTTAAACTCCTCATCCTTTTGCTTCCCAACTGCTGGAATTGTACACATGTGTTCACCATATCTGGATTAATAATATCTTTTTTTAAAAGATTAATCAATTTACTTTATGTATATGAGTACACTGTAGCTGTCTTCAGACACACCAGAAGAGGGCATCAGATCTCATTACAGATGGTTGTGAGCCACCATGTGGTTGCTGGGAATTGAACTCAGGACCTCTGGAAGAGCAGTCAGTGCTCTTAACCACTGAGCCATCTCTCCAGCCCAACAATATCTTTTTAATTAAAAACACATATTTATTTGTTTCTCCATGTATTGTGTGTGTGTGTGAGTGCCTGGTTCTCCTGTGGAGATCAGAGGGTAATTCTCTGGATCCCAAGGTAGTGGTCCTGGGGATCCAACTCTGGTTACCAGGCTTGGTGATGAGGAGGCCTTAGCTTGCTGAGCCATCTCACCAAGCCTGACAAATACCTTTTTAATTAATACCTTTATAGATAAAATTATAAAAAATTGATTGAGAAAAGTGGGATTCTATGACATGTACTTCCCTGCTACTGTGGAAGGCTGAGGCGGGATGATCACTAGAGCCATAAGGCTAGCCTGAGACATACAGGGAGACTATGTTTCAATAAAAACAAAACAAAACAAATAAAATAAAATGGATGGGAACAAATAATCTTGAAATCAGAACTGTTGACTTTGGAGGAGGAGACTGGCATAATAATGAAAGGCTACAGAAGAAGCCTGTGTAAGGCCATGCTGTTTATTACATGCTGAGCTGCAGGGGTGCTGGGTTCTTGAGGACAGAGTCTAGATTCTCAAAGGTTCTATAATAGCTTCTTATGTCCTTTCTGCCTGGTTACATGTGTAATCGGGTAGAGTGGTTCTAGAGGACGCTCTATGCTGACCTCATAGGACACCCTGTGGGACTTAGGGTCCAGGGGAAAGCCTGCCCCCTCCAGCTAACATCCTTAATCTTGGTGACCTGAGAGGACTGGTCACAAGCCATTTCATATTTTATTAGAGAAGAAGCAAGTATGAGTTGCCCCCAGGCTTGTGCGCATTGGCAGGCACTGTATATGCATTGGCATACACTGTATATGCATTGGCATGCACTGTATATATGCAGCATTCCATGCCCATGGAGGAGCTGGTATATGGTGAAGGCCTGAGGAGAGTATAGTAGGACATTCATGGTTTGTTTCTGTTGCTGGAACAAGGCTGGCTTTGGACACTTGTCAGCTCAGGTTGGGAAGGACTCCCATGTCCTTGGTACTGTGCACCGTCATGCAGGATCCCCTCTCTTTATAGTGAGTTCCGACTTAGTGATGTGAGGGAGCTCATGGAGCAGGCAGACACATGCAAGAGAGGAAGCCAGCGTGGCAGAGCAGAGTGAGCAGAGTGGACCAGGAGGTTTCCTTTGTCCACATGTTCAGGACAGTGCCACTGATCCCAGGCGCTAAGAGACCCAGTGGAATGTGCGCAGAGGGAAGAGGGACTGAGTAGAAGGGGTGACACCAGTGCGGCAGCCTTCCTTCCTCAGGGTCTCCTAGAGGTTAGAAATGGTCTCGAAACTCCAGGCTGGAATAGGGAAGCCAAGGGTGTCTGGGTGTGGTGTGCTGTTTCTAGATCTCCTGTGATCCTCTCTCCCCTTTCTTCCTCTCTGTTGTGTGAGGTGAGTGGTGGGAGGGAACCCAGCCAGTGCATTGTCCGTGTGGGCCCTTTCCCTCCCAGCCCTACCTTGTGGGGCCTTGGATGTGAACCTCTGGGAAGGTTCCTAGATAAGGAAATGAGTCACCATAAAGGAAGTCTTTATTTCCTTTTAGTTTCATGAAGTTGTTGGTGCCCCCAGTGTTAGGGATGGAATTAAATGTTTGACATACTCTAGGCAGGAGCTGTGCTCTTGGTCTGTGTGTACCCCAGCCACCTAAGTTGTCTAGGTTGGCCTTCAATTCACTCTTCTACCCGGGCTGGCCTTGAACTCGTGATCCTCCTGCCTCAGCCTCTGAATAGTTGGATTTACAGGCCTGTGTCACGGGCCGGTAAAGCTTTTCATTAGAAGGTCTCCACAAGGGATCCTGGTTAAGAAGCTGGGTGGACTTAGCTTATTTTCCTTTATCATGTCTATATCAGTTTATTTTGAATATAGTGGATGTGAATGCTTTCTGTTGCTGGGAGCTGAACCTAGAGCCTTGACCACGTCAAGGGGGCACTGTAGCACTAAGCTATACTCTCAGTACTTCATATGTGCTGTGCATGTGTGAGAGATGAAGGTCCTAAGGCCTTGGATTTCCTCAGGGCCCTCCAGATAACCTTAGTTTAAATTTGCATTTGAACATGTTCTTCCCAGTGACATTCTAACTATGACCGTTTTAGGACATCCTGGTAATGGTTTTATGTCTCCCTCTGTGACCCTTCTTTTTTGTCCTGCTATGACGAAAACCTCTTAGATTTATTAGCTCCCTTGACTTGGCATTAGTAACCCCCCTCCCCCAAGACTGGAAAGAGCTGTATTCTGGGAAGTCTGTACAGCCCAGAGCCTCTGGTGAGCTCTGAATAGCTCATGGGCTGTGTCTGCAGACAGCGGATCCCAGAAAGGAAAGACAAATAAACTCAGACGGGTGTGAGTCTGCTGGGAAGCCCTGGGAGGGCTGAGGGAGAATGGGGGACCAAAGCTGACAAGGAGAGAGACGCTCTGGGACCTAAGCCATTCTTCAGTCTCTGCTGGCTACTGCCACTCCTTCTTCCATGGAGATGACCAAAGCTGCCTTGGAGACGTGCCCCTGACAGCCTGAAGTGAAATAGAGTTTAGCACCTTTATGCTTCCCCTTAAAACCTGGCTATAGTCTCATTCTCATTAGTGACGCTGGAAAGAAGAAAGGAGACCGTGTACATGCATTTCATCATTCAGTGGTGACAGACACAGTCCCTGCTCCCAGGGAGCCTTCAGGCTGTCTTCTGAGTTGTTGAGACCATGGACAAGCATTTGGGGCATTTTCAAAAGTAATTATAAAGATTGGTACCATCTAAATATGCACGTTGATGCACTGTTTATCACTTAATAAAAGTGACATTTACTTATTTATACCTGTTTATTTTATAGCTAGCTATTTGACATTTCCTCTGTAGGATGGGAGCCAAGGGAGAGGTGGTGTGACCCAGAAAGCTAAGTAGAGCCAAGAGTAAGGAAGCCAGACTCACAGAAGTCATGGCGACAAAAATATGGAAAGGCACAATGCCTGGTACCACGGACTCTGTAGCAAGACACTGGGCAACAACCACGAGTGCTAGTGTGTACACACCCAAGTGTTTATACATCAGCATACCCATTGTGTGTACACATCCAAGTGCTACGCACCAGGACTGTTGATGTGCCGGTGTGTACATAGCCAAGAGTGGGACATTTAAAGGTACTTTGAAAGAGTTTGCTGATCTAGTGAAGTGGGGGAAGAGGGGTGTCTCTCTAAGCAGAGTGCTCTGCGTGGACAAAGACAGGAAAATAAGAGAGCTTGGCTGACTCAGGGACAGGAGTCCTTTGGTCATACATACTCCATGGAGGTGATTGCTGTAGCAGCCCCAATTCAAAAGCCCCCGCTGTCGTCTGGTTTGTTTTTGTGAGAGGCATTTTAGATTCCCAGCAGAAGCACAGGAGTCCTCATTCACCTCGGCAGCCTGTGTCTGAGGGAGGCTGGTGACACTGGTCTCATTCAGAGGCCATTGTTTATGCTAGGGCTCTGCTTGGTGGTGTCCGTTCTGTGGGTTTTGACAAATTTGCGGTGTGTGTTCACCGTTACAGCCTCATGTAGGGTAGCTTTTGCCGTGTGTTTTATTTAGTCAGCCCTCCCTGCTCTCCTGGCTCTGGCACTGGCCCTTTCATTTCTTTATATTTTTCCTTTCCTGGAATTCTGTGCACTGTGGGGCCGCTTTCACACTGGTTTCATTGACTCAGAGTACAGTTGATTTCCGTTGAATACTAAATAGTATTCCAGTGTTTGCATCCAGCATGTTTGATTTATCTACTCACTTACTGAAGCATACTTTAGTTGATCCTAAGTTTTGCTAACTATGAATAAAGCTGCAGTTAGCCTTGGCTTCTCAGCAGTACAGCCTGTATACCCAGAACTTTCCTGAGAGGGAGGCTGGGGGGTCTGCCAGTGCCTGGGAGAGGAGGGCGACGTGGGAATGCCCGGCACAGTACATTTAAGACTAAAATCAGAAACCAACTGATAGGATTTATGGTCCTCAAAGAAATGGACACTTTTTCCCCCTAAGCAGGGTCTCACTGTGTAGCTCTGACTGTCCTGAAATTTACTATGTAGACCAGGCTGGCTCAAAGCTCTGCTCACCTGCCCTCCATCTCACAAGTGCCAGGATTAAAGGCACATGCCTCTACCTGACTGACTTTTAAAAAAAATTTATTTATCTATTTATCTATTTATTTATTTATTTATTTATTGTTGTTGTTTTTCGAGACAGGGTTTCTCTGTATAGATAGCCCTGGCTGTCCTGGAACTCACTCTGTAGACCAGGCTGGCCTCGAACTCAGAAATCCGCCTGCCTCTGCCTCCCAAGTGCTGGGATTAAAGGCGTGCTGACTTATTTTATTTTATTTTTTGGTTTTAGGAATTTTAGTACCTGTGACGGTCCTTGGAGTCATGCCCCTTCCCTGCCAGTCTGCCCCTTGTCAGTTTGTGGCCAGCAGGCTCCATAGCATAGCTCCCATGCCACCCTGTGGTGAAACCTATTCTGTCCCCCAAATCAGCAGCATCAGAGGCCAGGGCCCTCAGGGTAGAGTGCAGGAGTGTGTCTCGTCAGGAGCCACCTGGCTGGGGACAGTTCCCACACAGACCTTGGTCCTATGTAGGTGACCCTGCAGTGCTGCACAGGATGCTACGCGTTGGGCTTGGCTGACTTAATACTTTTAAGTCTCCACAGTTGGACCAAAGCAAGTCCATATGAAAACAGGCCATCCCGACTAAAGAGTGAACCTAGTTCAGACCATTGGACATCGTCATTTCAACTGCTGGCTTCCTGTTCTAGAGTCTGTATTGGCTTTGCTTGTTTGCTTGTTTAAATAATCAATGAAGATACCCAGTAGTCATGGTACACGCCTTTAATCCCAGCACCTGGGAGGCAGAGGCAGAGGCAGGCGGATCTCTGAGTTCCAGCCCAGCCTGGTCTACACAGAGAAACCCTATCTTGAAAAAATCAGCGAGGACTACCCTTGAGCAGTGGTAGAATAGAGATGAGACCGGAAAAAATACTTGCAACTACCTAGATGCAGTCATGGAGGAGACTGGAGGATGAGAAAATAGAGGGTATCTCAGACTCACAGATTGTGGTGCTGTCTACAGAGAAAGGAACCTCAGAGAAAGGGGGTGTGTCACATCCCCTACAGTGTTGGCCTGGCTGAGGGAAACATCACCCTCACCTCAGAGACACAGGCATGTGGCCACAATTTAGAATGCAGGACTGATACTCTAGGACTTGTCAGCTCAAGAAATCTGTGGCTAAAAGGGAAAGGTCTAGGAGAACGTGGGTCTTGGAGGAATGGCTCCTTAGTCAAAATGTGGGCAGCGTGGTGTGTGTGGAAAGACGTGAGCAGAGCCGACTGCTAGTGCTCAGAGCAGACATGGGTGGGAAGACAAGCAGGCGTACAAGCTGGAGTGCTTGTTTGTGGCTGTGTTTGGTGTGATGAGGTCGGACTTTTCTTTCAGGTTCTCTGGAGTGGCGTAGCTCCCTGGAGGGTACCAGTTACTGGAGGTGGTAATTGGGGTTTGGCTTAGTGACTGTCTTTGTGATAGCCAACTTCATAGTATAAAAGGAGTGACTCCTTTCAAATGCTAAAACAATTCTATATTTGAGGCTTTCCCCCATTTTGTCACAGAACTGAAACCTAAATTTTATATTTTATGGTTTCATTAAATTATTATACCTTATTAGAAATTTAATGAAGATACGGGCTTCAACATTCTTTGTGCCTCCCATCTTTCTACTTCATTAGTTCACCTCACTCTGGAATCTGTTTCCAGCATTCTGTCACCATTACAGCCACCCCCAAACCCTCTCATGCCACCTGCAGGTTTAATGCTGTGACCTGGTCCTTTCCAGAGACGTCCTGTGCCTCACATCCTATGGGAGACTATTCCCTTCTCTTCTTCTGATTTCACTCAGCTTTATTACTTTAATATGTGGTGGCTTATGCCTGTAGCCCAGCGCTTGGGCGGATAAGGCCAGCTTGAGTGCCTAGCAAGACCTTGTCTTACTGCCTCTCCTCCATAGTTTGATTTATGCAAAGAATTACAAATGTATTCCATAAAAGTGGGACAAAGTATTCAAGAGAGGCATCATGGAAAGGTGATGTAGGAGGTTTAGGGCTAGGGATTGAACATTGAATGAATGGGTTGGGGAGAGTGAGTGAGAGCACGTGTGTATGGGGGTTGGTGGGTGAGGTGTGGGTGCTGGGGATGAAGCCAGGCCCTCTTGCATGCTGTCTACCACTGAACTGCATCCCCAGCCACTTCTTTCTCTTTAAAGTTATTTAGCCTGAGCATCAGGCTCACCACTGTCTGGGACTCCAGTTCCGGGAGATGAGATGCTCTGCACTCCATGTTGGATGCAGTGGCATTCAGATACAGGAGTTACAGCCCGTCCAGCATGCCTGCAGGAGGGATGTGCTGTCTCGGAGAGAAGCTCTAGCTTTCTGTTTGCAGTATATGTGTACCTGTGGAAGTTGGTGTTTACCACAGTGTGCGTGCGCCTTGGATCTCCTGAAACTGGGTTTGAAGGTGGTCTGCGATACTTATGTGGGTGCTGGAAACTGAGTTAAAATTTCCAGTGCTAACTGCTGAGCCCTTTCTCTTGCTTCTAATTTTAAAAATTGTATAAGAAATCCTTTAGTTTAATATTAGTGAAGCTGCCTGCCTCTGGCTGCTCATTGATCTACTTGGCATTATTCTCTTTATATTAAAAAAAAGGTGATTTTGTTTTCTTTTGTCTTTTTACATCTATCTATCTGTCTGTCTGTCTATCTATCTATCTATCTATCTATCTATCTATCTATCTATCTTTGCTTAGTTTCTTGTTCTACCTTGTAGGCTCTAGGGATCAAACTGAGGTCCTCAAGCAAGGCAGCAGGCACCTTCCCCTCCAGAGCTGTCTCGCTGACCCTGCTTGGCATTTATGCCCCATCCAGTGAAGGTCAACCTTTTCCCAGGGTCTTTATATTCTAGGTGCTATTTCTTATGAAAGCATTTACCTGATTTTTAAGCAAAAAAACCCCATTCATGATCATTTGTAGTTTTGCACTGTCAGTTGGCCTGCTTATGTTTCGTGTGATCCTTGGTTTATTTGAACTCATTTCCATCATTATGCTTCATAAAGTCTGTCTGTCTGTCCTGCCCGTTTGATTTTCCTGAACATTTAGTCTAAGATGGATGCAGGCGTGCCCCTGTAATCCTAACTTTTAGGGGACCCAAATAGGAGGGTAGTGAACTTCAAGCCAGTCCAGTCTGTCTTTCATAGTGAGAACCCATTTCAAATAAAAAAGAGAACTTTCTCAAAAGAAGCTTCCAAAACAGACAGACAAACAAACAAGAATCTTGTGAGTCGAGGGTGTTTCTGACTCACTTGATGGCTGATTGTCACATTCTGAGTCTGGCTGTGTGGAGAGGCTCGAAGTGCCTATGCACTCCCTGTGTGCACACTTTCTGTTGGAGGTTTTGATGACTGCTAGCATTTCTGTGCATTGGATCTACCGTGTGTCCTTACAAATGGCCCTTGAAGGGGAACTATTTTTATAACAGAGAGGAAAAAAAAGAAATTAGTGAAGACCCAAAGTAGGATATGGTACAAATACTTATTTTTGTTTCTCCTTTAAAATGAAAATGACTTTCCGTGTGTGTGTGTGTGTGTGTGTGTGTGTGTGTGTGTGTGTGTTTACATGTGGAGGTCAGACAGTTTGCAGAAATAACTTTTCTCCTTCCACCAATATGGGTTCCAGGGATTGAGCCGAGGCCACTTTTCTTTACACTTAGAGAACGATGGATGATGGTCAGGGACGGTCATTAGGAATTTCTTCTTCTTCCTTAGTTTGTTGGTTTTCTTGCAGGAGGAGGAACGCAGGGAGAGTGGACTGAGCCTCCCAGCTGAGCGTCTCGGATGTGGGTGGGCGAGAGCACCCCTTTCGTCTTTGTGTCCCAGGTGGAGCCCAGGGTAGTGCCTTGCTGCACGTAGCCGCAGCTCGCTCAACAGCTCGGAGTTTGCTGAGCTGAAAGAGCCTTGTGTTTCTGTGTTTCATTTGCCAGGACTTGAGGGTGGCTCTTGACTACTGGTTTACA
The DNA here is from genome assembly GCF_900095145.1 of Mus pahari. Lineage (NCBI taxonomy): Eukaryota > Metazoa > Chordata > Mammalia > Rodentia > Muridae > Mus > Mus pahari. Next base: position 30,904,859 of record NC_034609.1, read on the forward strand.
TTCCTTTGCACCCTCGCTCTGAGGTGTGAGTGAGAGCACAGTACGGGAGCACGGGTGGAGGGGACTTATTTAACTCTCTGGCCTTTTCCCAGACATCGAGTCCCTTTCACGGGGGGGGGGGGGTGTCTCACTCCTTAGCCCGTTTCTCTGCTTCCATCTGGTGCCTTTCTCCCCATGCTTGGTATGTTCCATATTGAACATTTTCATAGACTCTTCTTTTCAGATCCTTGCAGCTGACCCTAGACCCAAAGATAAGTTGCCAGGTAACCAAGTCTTGTTTCAGGAAAGAATGTGTAAAGACAGTTCTCTGAATCTACCAGAAAAGAATATTTCTAACCTTTGAAGAACAGTCAAGTCTCATAGGTAGTTGTCTAAATTCTCGAGTGCTTATTGGACCTTGAAAGCATGCGCCTCACAAAGGAGCCAGTCCCTGCACTGTTGTCCCCTGGCGATGGGCAAGGATTCCAAAGAGGCCTTAATGGAAGAGGTCCTAGGAACTCGAGTGAGATGGGGCACCGTGCAAGGACTATACTGATGTTTCCACACACCTGTGTGTTTGAGACTTGGTACCTTTGCATCTTCCTACTTGTCTCTTTCTTTCCTTAGGCCAGGAACGATGGGTGGGTCAGCTCCCTGGAGCACTGAGTCTCTAATTCTTCTCTTCTGCCACATGCCGGAGAAAGCACTTCTCTTAGAGATGGGGCATTGTGTTTTTTTCATTTTATAAAAGAACAATTTGCTCCATTTTTTGAGTCAAAAAACTAAGGTGAAATGGCTCTATATAGTGTCTGTATAAGAAACAGCTAGTTAGTATCTGTGAGGCAAAGGCTGATAACTTCCACAAAGTACTAGTACATCCTTATGATGTGTACCGACTAGTAATATATCAACCTGACATAAGCCAGTGTTGTCAGGGAGGGTGGAACTTCCATTCAGACAGACTGACAGAAACAGAAAGGACAAAGAGAGGGAGAATGAAAGAGAAAACTGTGAAAAGGTAATGTGTGATTGGAGAGCTCATATTTGTAATTGTGATTGTAATAAAGTAAAAAGCCTGTGATTGTGAATGGCCACAATGTCAAGTGAAATTAAGAAATGCTTGGTGAAAGACAGCTTGCAGAACTGACATAGCTGATATTGTGGAAAGATGTAAACGTGTCTATGTTTCTGGTATAGTTTGCTCACAGTGGGTAATGCCACACTTACAGGTTTTAGGCATCAGGGTAGGGTATATTGGAGGGGAGAGGAGAGGTGAGGAAGGAGGAGAGGGGAGGGAAGAAAGGGAGGGGAAGAAAGGAGAAGGAGAGGGGAGGGAAGGAGGGGAAGGGAGGAGAGGGGAAAGGAGGGAGGAGGGGAGAGGAAGAGAGATCATGTCAGAAATTGTGCCTACCTTAGTAAGTCACTTAGCTCTTGCCTTTGATCATGTCCTAGGCTTTGCTTGAAAATTGCTGTTAGAGGAGAAGGGGCTGGAGAGATGGCTCAGTGGTTAAGAGCACTGGCTGCTCTTCCAGAGGTCCTGAGTTCACCATCTGTAGTGTAATCTGATTTCTTCTTCTGGTGTGCATGAAAACAGAGTGTTCATAGACATAAAATAAGTAAGCCTTTAAAAAAGAAAATTATAGTTAGAGAATAACCTGCAAAATGAAACCAGGGCTAGGAGCTGATGTGGAAACCGTATGAGTCTAATGAAGTAAGTTATGATGCTTGATCGTTTGACATGTTGTTTAGGGTCAGCCTTTGTGGAGAACAATATCAAAAACTAGCAGTGGGGAATTCTAGCCTTTGGCAGAGAGGCTATCCCTATCTCTGTGGCTGTGTGTCTGTCTGTCTCATTAGGATTTTACTAGTCTGACTCCTGGGCACAGTGATCTTCCTAGTAGTGATGTGTGCCTTGTGGGTAGATTTCAGGATTTGAAGAGTTGGGGGTGGTGGTGAGTGACAGCATCACAAGTAGACAGATTACAGGCTTGAGCATGCTTCTGGACCAGTCTTGCCTTTCTCATTCATCAGATCACTGTTTCTTAACTGCCTCCAATGAAGTCAAATTAGGTGCTGTGTGTGGAGAGTCACAAAACCAGACATGGTTCCTCTTTCAAGGACCTTATTGAAGACAGATGTTAAACTAACAGAAGCAAAAACAAATACAGACTTGCAAGTCAGAGTCCCATAGTGGGAATGAGGACTTACGATGCAGCCACATGCAGCTGAGATCGCATTTGCACTAGATGGAACACACATGTTAAGATCTAGGATTTGTCTTTCTGTCCAGGTGGGTTGAGCGACCAAGGAAAAGTGTGCAGGTGAGCAGATGGGCAGAGCTGTGGCTCTCGGGTAGGAGGGCACAGCAGCGGCTAGGGAATACCATTCCTTTCTTCCCTCCCTCCTGCAGCATGACTGTCTTTGTGACTTGTCACATCAGAACAGTTAGAAATAACTCACTGTGTCCCCAGTACAGTTGCCTCTCACTAGCCCTGGGGACTGATTTCCTGATCCTCCCTAGGCTAAAATTCACAGACACTCAGGTCCCACAGGTTAGGTGGCGTAACCATGTAACTTACCTAAATCTCCCATATACATTATGTCACTCTCTATAAACCCTTTAAAGGCCATGCAAATAGTTTAAGGAATAATATCAAAATAAAGTCTTTCATTCATTATGTATGCTCCCCCCAGTTCTTTTTGATCCCCAGTTGGTTGAATCTGTGGAGGTAGAGAACCCTCTGGTATACTAGGGGGCATACTAGGGCTGGGCACTAGAGCCTGGTCAGTAGTCAGTTCCTTCAGGATTAGAACTGTCAGCCAGGGAGGTAGTGGGAGGCCAGGGTAAGTTCCAGTAGGAAGAGAGGTTGGACAGACAGCTTGGTATCCCAACTTTCTGCAGATTCCTCTTGTGTGTTAGTGGAGGTTGATGGCCCACAGGACAGATTCCTGTGTGTGTGTCCCATGTCCTTTAGTGCTGGTTCTGACAGTCTTCCATGTTGCTGCCTCTGTCCAGGGGCCTTTCTTCCATCTTCTAGTGCTGTGCTGACTCATTTCCTCCATTCTGAACTTGAGCTGCCTTGTGAGTTTGGCAGAGTGGGGTTTTCCAATCATCGAAGCTCAGCGTGCGACCTGAAGTAGGAGTGCATGAAGGACGATTAATTCTCTCTTAGGGAGACTTTGGTCCAGTATAGTAGCAGCCATGGAGAGCATTGCTGTCTTCTCCAGGCTGAGCAGAAGTCGATCATTTGTCTTACTGGAGTTAGACTGGACTTGGAGCAGTGCTGTGTCTTCTTTCCCTGTCATTTCTGAGGCTGGCAGCTTAGAGGTAGTGTGTAGAGTGGGGCCATAATGACTCTGGGAGTGACTCACGCTCTCGTTTTTAGCTCTAATTGGGTCTTCCTTGGCTCACCTGCCCATCCACCTCCAATTTCTTTCTTTCTTTTTCTTTCTTTCTTTCTTTCTTTCTTTCTTTCTTTCTTTCTTTCTTTCTTTCTTTCTTTCTTTCTCTCTCTCTCTCTCT
>NC_034609.1:30908375-30921468 GCF_900095145.1 Mus pahari
TCTCTCTCTCTCTCTCTCTCTCTCTCTCTCTCTCTCTCTCTCTCTCTCTCTTTCTTTCTCTTTTTAAAGTGGTGTTTGAGGGAGGAGCTCTGAGGAGAAGCTGGTAGGGTAGGAATGGTAGAGGTACTCCTTTTCCTGTCACCACTTGCCTCCAACCGCCCCCGCCCCGTCTCTTCTCTACTTCTATTTTAAATGCCCATTTCTTGCCGATTCTTACTGGAAACTGGCCCAGCTCCATTTAACTTTTTTTCCCATGCTGCTATTCATAGACAGTGACCAGCTAAGAGTCCGAGGAGAGGAGAGCATGGTGGGCAGGGACCCTCTGGATTCTAGTGCCAGGCAAGTGGGGTTGATTCTGGTCACACAGATGGGACACGTGTATTGAGCTGTTTTAATGTCTGCTTGTTTGATTGAATTGAAGGAAAATCATCCGTTGTTAGCTCCTTAAACTTCTCTTTCCTGCACCAATAAGGTCAAAGAACTCCACGTCCCAGGTCTATCACCGAGGCAGAGCAGTATGCTTGGTATCCGGGATGCAGCCAGCGCTCAGCTTTAAGGACCTCCACATTCACCAGCAGAGATGTTTGTAGGGTCTCAGGCTTGTCTTCAGTCACAGTCCCATCAAAGTGCCTCCTGTATACCTGTGGTATTCCTCCTCTGCAAGTTACCTGCCATTTAAAACTTTTATTTCTTGTTAGTGAGATAGTTCTGTTGTGACTGAAATATACAAACTATTATCACTATTATTTTTTGTTTTTGTTTTTTAAAAATATTATTGTTATTATTTTTAAATGATTTATTTATTTATTTTATGTATACGAGTATACTGTACCTGTACAGATGGTTGTGAGCCATCATGTAGTTGTTGGGAATTGAACTCCAGCCTTGCTTGCTCTGGCCCTGCTCGTTCCAGCCCAAAGATTTATTTATTATTATATGTAAGTACACTGTAGCTTTCTTCAGACACACCAAAAGAGGGCATCAGATCCCATTATAGATGGTTATGATATACCATGTGATTGCTGGGACTTGAACTCAGGACCTCTGGAAGAGCAGTCAGTGTTCTTAACCACTGAGCCCATCACTATTTATTTATTTATTTATTTATTTATTGGTTTTTCGAGATAGGGTTTCTCTGTGTGGCACTGGCTGTCCTGGAACAAGCTGGCCTCGAACTCAGAAATCCACCTGCCTCTGCCTCCCAACTGTCAGGATCAAAGGTGTGCGCCACCACTGCCTGGCCCATCACTATTATTTTTTAAGCTATGAAGTAAGACAGATTTACCTTTAATCCCAGCACTAGGGAGGCAGAGGTGGCTGGTCTTTGTGTGTGAGGCCAGCCTAGTCTACAAAGTGAGACTCTGTCTTAAAATAAAAACACAAATCACAACAAGAAAACAAAAATAGGGGGCTGGTGAGATGGCTCAGTGGGTAAGAGCACCCGTCTGCTCTTCCGAAGGTCTGGAGTTCAAATCCCAGCAACCACATGGTGGCTCATAACCATCCGTAACAAGATCTGACGCCCTCTTCTGGGGTGTCTGAGGACAGCTACAGTGTACTTACATATAATAAATAAATAAATCTTTAAAACAAACAAACAAACAAACAAAAACCAAAAATAGCTCATTATCGTTTTAGCTTGCATTTCCCTGAGAGCTCAGGTTGCTTGCTGGTGATGCTTTTGTGTTTCTTTACAGTCTGCAGGTCCTTGATGAAGAGTCTGTTCACACCTTTTACTTTTAAAATACTCAGTTAACTTATTGTTAAACTTGAGACATCATGTGTTCTAGAGAAAAATCCTTTTGTTGTTCTGTATTTGCAGTCCATAGACAGTCTTTTCATTGTTTTTTAATTTAATGTCTTAAGACTTATTTTTAATTATGTGTAGGTGTGTGTATTTACATGTGCTTGTGTGCACAGTGAGTGCAGACCCTGGTGAAGGGCAGAAGCCTCAGGGCTCCTTGGAGCTGGAGTTAGATACATGAGTGAATAGAATGAATCAGGTGCTGGGAACTGAACCTGGGTCTCTGGAAGAACATCTAGTGCTCTTAGTCACTGAGAAACTAAGGCATCTAAGAGCATCTAGTGCTCAGGACCCCTCATTCTTGATGGTGTCTTTGAAAGAACAGTTTATCACAGCAGCATTATGAACATATGAGTATATAAAAGTATCTTTTATTCACTTGATGTAATTGTCATCTCCAAGACTTACTGCCTCCGTCTGCTAATGTAGGTCTAGTCCTGGAAGCTTCTAGCCTCCGTACAATCTTATTAGGCATAGAATGTTTTCAGCTTCTGAGACTTACTGCTGAATAAGCTCACCCTTTCGAGCTCTTGCTGAAAGCTGGCTGGCTCAGATGCCTCTCCACACTGACTGATTCAATCTGGCTTCTCTCAGTCTTCTGTCTCCTTGTTCTCTAGCTCGTTCTGTCTTCATCTGCATCTAGCTTGCTCTCTCTCTCTCTGCAACCTGTCTCTAGACCCCTGTCCTGGTAAAGCTGTCTCCCCCCTCTGCACTGTTCTCACCTCTTTTGGCTCTCTCTCTCCTCGTGGGCTGGGCAGATCCTGTTCTGTTAAATCTTTCTCTGATTTGTCCCTTTCTCTGCCATTCAATTAGACATCACTTTCAAACATGGGGGATTCCTTCTACAGACTAATTTTACCTTCATTGTTTTGGGATTAAAGGTGTGTACTAAGGGTGTGCCTGTATTCAAGCCAGAGGGTTTAAAGGTGTGTGCTAAGGGCTGAGCCACACCATAACTAGAAACAGTTTTTTTTTCTGTACAATAACACAATTTCGGGGTACAGAGAGTGGTCAAATATCATGCGATGCACGTGTGTTGGAGCACGCCTGCAGGTCAGTGTATTTCACTGTGTTGTCAGTTCTCTGGGGTCTGGGACTGGCAGTCAGAGGTAACAGTTAAGTAAAAATAAAGTGATTCACAAGAAGGATGAGACAAGATGTCTCAAGACATCTAAAGCTGTGGTTGTCAGGATACAGGCAAAGTTTCAGGACTGAGATGAGAGTCAAGACTGAGACCTCCTCTGCTTCAGGACTGCTTTGAGGAGTGCAGAGAGAATCCCGGGCTGTGGCCTTGATTGGTGTTGCTTGGTGGCTTCAGTTCCTGATGGAGGAACTGAGGTAAGGGTATTACCAACGTTCGAAGGATTTGACAGAAACAGAGCTAAGTTCCGTAACTGGGCAACTTGAAACCATTGTGGAGTTTGGCCTGACTGGCATGGTGGTTAAGCTGTCTCCTCATTGCCTGGTGTGTGTGTGTGTGTGTGTGTGTGTGTGTGTGTGTGTGTATATGTGTGTGTGTAGGGGAGGGGGGCTTCATAGAGACTTGTTGCCCCTACAGTGTGGAGAGGGATAAAGCCAAGGTTGAAGTCATTGGTAGAGCTGAAGCCAGGATGTCTGTGGCAGAGGCCAGCTCATCTCTCCATTGCCTCGAGTTTGTCCTAGCGCTATTTTGGCCTGTGGTGTGTGGTTTCAGTGAGTGAGCCAGTTTGTAATCACAACACAATCGCTAGCATCTTTTAAGGGTTGAGTGAGCAACCCAGGAGAGGAAACTGCTGAAGAGATTTTCCTCAATTGGTAAGGCTTTGTCTTCCCTGTGATGGTCTTGTTTTAAGGTAATGCAAGGGCAAGAAGAGGGAGTGGGATAGAGGAGGGGGAGGGAGGGGGAGAGAGGGAGAGAGAGAGAGAGAGAGAGAGAGAGAGAGAGAGAGAGAGAGAGAGAGAAGTGTTTGGTGAGGCAGCAATTCATGCAAAGTGGTCCCAGCTGCCCCTGATTTGCGGGCTAATTCCGGCCCTGCTCCAGCCTGTCATTCAGGGTCAGCTGCTGTCATTAGTGGTTAAACATTTCTGAGAGTATTCTCTGTCGACTCTGACCACAGCCCTTTCGTGGAAGAGGGGAGGGGAGAGCCAGGAGAGCCATGAGCCCCACCCTGTTAGCCGTATCCCGCTGCTCTGCAGAGAGGACAAGGAAGTAATCGGGTCTGTCACGGCCTGTGTGTGCCTACTCCCGAGGGACCTCCCAGGAAGGTCTTCTGTTGTCTGTGGAAGAGGAATCTTGGCTGGAACACACTTTGATTAGCTAGCTTCACCTCTCTCAAGCCCTGCCCTCCACACATGCACACTGAGCCACCCTGGACAGTTGGTACAGATGCCTTTCCCTCACAACTGCTGGGCACGGTTTCTGTTTTTGCCAAGTGCTTAGTACCAACATTTCTTCCCACCAGTGGGGGCTTTGACATTCTTTAAGGTATGGCTGACAGTTTTTGATTTCTGAAATTAGTGTGAGGAAAAATAAGATGGAACAGGAAGGAAGTCTGAACTGAGCCCTTACCTCTATGGCTGAGTTGTATCCTCTCTTCAGCTTCTGATGACCACGCTGGCTTTACGTAGTGTGGATTCAGAGTTTGCTGGGTCTTGAAGTCTGTCTGTCTTTCTGTCTCTGTTCTCACTCACTTTCACTGTATTTGTTTGTTTTTGAGACAAGGTTTTGCCACATGGCCTTGACTTGCCTGGAGCTCCCTTTGTAGATCATAGAAATCTGTCACCTCCTCCATGCTGGGCTTAAAGGTGTGTGACACCATTTCCAACTTTTTTTTTAAAGATAAAAGTTCATTTTGGGGGGCTGGTGAGATGGCTCAGTAGGTAAGAGCACCTGACTGCTCTTCTGAAGGTCCCGAGTTCAAATCCCAGCAACCACATGGTGGCTCACAACCATCTGTAACAAGATCTGACGCCCTCTTCTGGAGTGTCTGAAGACAGCTACAGAGTACTTACTACATATAATAAATAAATCTTAAAAAAAAAATTTCATTTTGTAGCTCTTGGTCTGGTACTTGCTGTGTGACCCAGGCTATTCTCAAACTCTCAGCAATCCTCCTGACTCAGCTTCCTGAGTGCTAGCCTTACAGATGTGTGCCACACACACAAACACATACACACATTCACTACCCCAAGGACAACTGTTCTTTCTCTTAAAACAAAAAACAAAACAAAACAAAAACCAAAAAAAAACCTTTTATGGGTTCTTTTCCTTATCAGAAGTATACAAGTTCCAAGAAAGCAGCTAGAAAAATGTAAGAATACCAAATCCAAAAGCAAAGCACCCCTATTCACAGCACCCCTATTCACAGCTCCAAGGTAATCACCATTAGTAGTTTGGCTTGTGTGCAGCTAGTCACAAGAATCCTTTATGGAAAGCTGGGGCGGGGGTGGGGGGATGGCAGCGTAGTGGTGGTGGTGCTGCTGAACGCCTTTAATCCCATCACTCAGTAGGCAGTGGCAGGTGGATCTCTTGACTTCGAGGACAGCCTGGCCTACGGAGCAAGTTCCAGGACAGCCAGCGCCACACAGAGAAACCCTATCATGAAAAAAGCAAGACACTGAAAAGAATCTTTTCCTGAGAAAATAGGTGGTGGGATGGTTCCTGACCCCTGCAAGGCCAGTTGCTCTTTGTGCCACTGGTCTGTCAGTCCCAGCCTGCTGGAGAATACTCGGCAGCAGGGGACCCTGGTGACTGTTCCTCCCAGCAGTGAACTCTGTAAGAGGTCACGGCTTGCCACTTGCCCATTAATTGGGGGAAAGTAGCTCCAGAGAAAGTCAACAAAGCCCACCCATCCACTGCCCTTCTCCAGCTGAGAAACGGGTGGGGAGGGGCTGGGAGGGGCTGGGCCAGGCTTCCCTTCTGTAGAACTTCCTGTTGTTTGTGTATGTATCTGTAATGAAGGCAATAGAGCCCCCGTCAGAGTGGCTGTGCTGAGGGAAATGGTGCCTTAAAGTGCAGGGCTCAGGTCATAGAGTGTAGCTTACTTAGTGCATATGGTTTTCCTCTGGGTCACTGGGATCCAGTCTGTTGGTTGGTGATGGTTCTTCCGCCTTGCGCCCTGTGGTGTACGTTGTTTTTCAACCTTTAATTCCTTTCCTGGAAAGAAACAGACTTGTCTTCATTCAGTAGGTGGCATTTAAGCCATCTGGTCATTGCAGATGAAATGACTGGGCATACCGAGAGAGAATGTCTGTTAATGAAAGAGCCAAACCGACGAGCAGAGAAACTTAGAAGTTAGTTTTCACAGAGTGGAATGAAGGCAAGCCATAAAGCAAGCCCGAGAATACCTTTCCTCTATGCTCTGTGCTCTGAGCAAAGGCCAGCTAGGTTCCTGCTGGTCCTCCCACCTCTGGTTAGGTCCACTTCTGTGTTGTCTCTCACTCTGCAGGGGTTGCTGATATCTTCTCTAGGTGTGATGTGCCGCCATATGCATTGCTTCTCACTGCCTAATTATCCTTCCAGTGATAGAGAAAGGTGATTTGCAGAAGTTTTGGGGTCCTTTTACCTAGTGGGAGAACTATTTCATCAACCGTCTGTCCAGAGATTTTTGTTTATTTCTAACACTTAGGCCCAATAAAAATAATGTGATGGTCAGAGGGTATTTGCCAGTTATTTCAGATGTGGGGGTGATTTGCTCCAGATTTGTTTACTTCAAGTGGAAAAGTTTGCACAAAGCTGCCTTTTGGGTTTTTACCAAGAAGGAAGCTTCCATGGGTCTCTGCTCAGAGCCAGCTCCTATTAAGTGAAAAGCTGGAGTGGCTACAGGTCCTGTTTCTAATAAATAGCAAGAGAGGAGAAGCGTCTTTCTTTCTCACGGTGACTTATGTCGGTTTGCTTTCTACTCTGAACCCCCAGGACCCACAGACATTCAGGTGGCTCAGCTAGGACAGCCACAGCAGCCAGTGAACAAAGCCCTGGCGCTAGGAACCGCCGCCGCCAACCTGTGAAGAACCCTAGCAGCAGTGGCTTAGCCAATGGCACAGGTGAGTGATGACACAGCAGCAGCCCGCACTAAAGCAGGATGCTCTTGCCGTCCCGTTTGCACTTGGGACATTGCCTTCTGAGCCACAGTATAGTGGACTGAGAGAAGCCACCAGCATTTGTGTGCATTTGAGTCCACTACTTATTCCATTGACCCATCTTCTTTGGCCTCTTTGGCTTATTCTGGACAGCTAAGGTTATTCTCCATGTTCCCTTGCGTGCCTAAAATAGTCTTTTGGGTCTGGGGATTTAGCTCAATTGGTAGAGTGTTTGAGTAGCATGCCTGGGATAGACTGTGGCTTCAGTCTTTAGCACCTCATAAAATTGGCTTAGGGATGCGTGCCTATAATTCTAACACTCAGAGATAGAAGGAGGTAGGAGGAACAGAAGTCAAAGGTCATCCTGGCCATATGACAAGTTCAAAGTCAGCCTGGGATACATGAAATTCTGTTTCAGAAAATTGAACTGAAAAACAAAATATTCCTTTGTACAGAAAAAAAATTAGAGTATGCTTTTTTAAATTAATTTCTTATCAATATTGGATTTCATTTGGATTAAACTAAAGACATTTCATTTAGTTTGTATGTATATGTGTGTGCCTAAGGGCATTTATGTGCACTGCACACATACAGGTATTTTTGGAGACCAGAAGAGGGGGTTATAGCTCCTCAAACTAGAATTAAAGCACTTAGGAGCCATCCAGTGTGGGTGCTGAGAACTGAACCCAGATCCTCTGGAAGACGCTTAACCACTGAGCTGTGCCTCCAGTCCCCTTGTGTTGTTTTTTTGAGGCAGGGTCTCACTATGCAGCACTGGCAGGCCTGGGAGTCACTATGTAGACCAGATGAACCTCAACTCATAGGGATGTGCCTACCACTCCCCCAAGGCTGCCACATCCAACCTTAGGTGTCTTATTTAGAATGACCTATTTGGAAAAACAAAAACAACAACCCAGTTTAAGGAGTATGTCAACTAGGGAAAAAGAAAAGACTGCGTTTGCCCCAAGACCCGAGTGGGAAGAGGCAGCAGCATTCTAAGGGCGGAGATCCTGACAGTGTTACATCTCCACTAGAGACTGCTGTCACCATTCCATCATGGACACCACGAGAAAGGAGACACTTGGTCCTATCCACACCCAGGGATCTATCTGCACTTGGCCCTGTTTCCTGGTACTCAGGAAGGGAAGGCCTGCTACACAATAGATCATTTTCATCCTGTTTTTGTCTCACTGAGATGGTGTCAGGCAAACCATTTTCTAAGGTTGTTGAGGCCTGTTAAGTCTTTAGTGACAACAGGTCATTTGCTCATTTGTCTCTTTACTTTGGAGTCAGTGGGAGTAGATGTGGACATTTGCTTCCACAGATGTAGATAGGGGAGTGTAATTCCAGTTGGGAGTGACATTGAGATGATTTTTATGGATACCCATTTGTGGTTGCAGTCATGTGACATGAAGACGCAGTCTGTTGCTGTCTGTGAGTGTTATTTGCCTGTGACAGACTGACTGAGTGGCACTCTACTTGGTTTGCTGTGTCGTGGATTTTAGGTCTCGGGAAACAGTGTGTGGGGCTTGAGAGCCTTCTTCTGTAGCTTATGTTGCCTAGTTTACCTCACTTGGCCCTGTTTCCTGGTACTCAGCTAGAGTTACCTCACTGGGTACAAGGAATGGCGGGGTGAGGTGTGAGCCTGGGGCATCCCTTGGCTTCCTGCTTTGTCTTGGGGACCCCCGCCTGAAGGAAATGAACCAGCTCCTCTGAACCTCTTGGGTGAAAGTGACGGCAGATGTGAGGTCTCAGAAGCCACTTTCTCAGCCTGCCCACTGTTCAGGGGACAAGTAATCCTCCTGTACTGGGATCCTTCCCATCTGCATGAAGAAATGGCAAGCAGGTGCCTGAGGACTGCTGCATAGAACCATAGATAGCTTTCTGAGTAGCAGCAAATGTGCTTTTCTTAGAAAGCAAGTTTTTTTGTAGAGAAGCCTGGTGGACACCCTGAAATCTCTTGTACACCACGAATAGCCAGGTTAACTTCCATCCTCTCTGCTTTTATAGAACGCACTCGGGGGCACTGGATCCCCACAGAAGTTAGAGTTACAGGAGATTATAAGTCTCCTGGTGGGGCTGGTGAGATGGCTCAGCGGGTAAGAGCACCCAACTGCTCTTCCACAGGTCCTGAGTTCAAATCTCAGCAACCACATGGTTGCTCACAACCACCCGTAACAAGATCTGACGCCCCCTTCTGGAGTGTCTGAAGACAGCTACAGTGCACATAAATAAATAAATAAATAAATCTTTAAAAAAAAAAAAAAGTCTCCTGGTGTGGGTGCTGGGAATTGAACCCAGACTCTCTGCGAGAACAGTATGAGTTTTTAACCACTGAGCCACCTCCCTTGCCTTCTTGGATATCAGCAAACCTTTATTGGCTTATGTTTAGTTTTAGGGACCTTTGTTTCTTGTCTTTATCTCAAGAAAATTGTGTTCTAGCTTATGAAATAGGTGCCAGCCATGTTTTTTAAAAGCCATGTGTTTAACTCCATGGTTAGCACGTGGTGTGTCTGAATGCCTAAACCATTCCTGAAACCCAGCTTCAAGGCAGCTCCTGCCTGCTAAAACACAAAGGCCCACACTTCTCCTGTCCTCTGTCTCTCTTCCGCCTGTCTCCCCTCTGCCTCTGCCTCCCCTCTACCCTCCCCTCTGACCCTGTTTCTCCCAATCCTCTCCCTTTCATCTCTTTTCTCTCCTCTTTCTGCAGTGATGACAGTTCTCGTAAGCTCACTGTCAGCCTGGACTGTATGAAAACAGAAAGCTAGAGCTGTTGTAGGGTGGGCAGAGTGTGAATGAGGATGGCAGACAGCGGCTGTCCTTGGCAGAGTGTGAATGAGGACGTCTCCATCACTCCTTGGTAGGCCTGTGAGGACCACTTCTAGGATGGCAGTGTAGGAGCTGTGCCCCTGATAGAGATTTCACAGGCATGGAGATGAATAGGACAGCCTCCTATTGGCTGTATATATTGTTACAAGTGTAGAGTATCATTTTTATAAAATGAGAGTGAATGGCAGTCTGTCTGTATCAACACCATGTTTCTAACATGTATCCACAGTTTTAGAAGCGGTGGTCTGAGAAATAGACTGATGGTTCCTCACCTCACTGGGATGTGTGCACAGTGATTTACTGTCTAACTTTTATTACAATTTCGCCCCAGATTTCCATCTGCCACAGCTCCCTTCAATGCGGTTTCCATGCACAATGTTTATGCAGGCTGTGGTGGGAGCCGCACTCCTATATGTAGTGTATGTTTAAGATTCAGTGACTTGCTTGCTAGCACTTTATTTCCTTGTTTGTAAATTAGGGCCAGAGTATGTATTGTAAGCTGTTACAAGGAATAAGTCATATAAAACATATGAAGGGCTGGGAGGGGCACCCAGTGTGAGGGTGGTGCCCAGCACATAGCTTTTATATGTATGAGTAATTTAATTATGAGGCATGCATATTTGTTTTTGTTTCACTTCATTAGTTTTTTAAATCCATGTTTCCATTTGTGTGTCTTCTTGTCTACTTTTAAGAACATTTATTTCTATTAGCCAGTGGTGGTGGCACAGCCCTTTAATCTCAGCAGTTGGGAGGCAGAGGCAGGTGGATCTCTTGAGTCCATGGCCAGTCTGGTCTACAAAATAAGTCTCAGGACAGTCAGGGCTACACAGAGAAACTCTGTCTCAAAAAGGAAAAAACCCCAAACAAACAAGCAAAGATTTATTTTTATTAATGGCATGCATATTTATCTGTATATGCATATGTACCCCAAGCATGCCAGAAAAGTGTGTCAGGTCCCCTGGACCAAGCGTTACTGGTGATTGTGAGATTGTGAGCCCTCTGTGGATGCTGGGACCTGAACTCTAGTCCTCTGAAAGAGTATACAGCTGTGCCTCCTGATGGACTTTGCACAGGCATGCAAGATCAATGTAATAGTTTCCTATTGGCTGTGTGTTATATACATGTACGTACATAAAAGAGGCTAGGGAGAAAAATAAAGCTCTCACTATTAAGCCATTCTTTCTTCTCCAGCCCTTGTCTACTTTAAAACCATCTCCATGATTGGAGTGTAGCTTGTCTACAGTTGGTAGAGTGCTTGCCTAGTGTACGTGAGCCCCTCATAGACTGAGTTCAGGGGAAGCCAGGACTATGAGATCCCAACTGAAATCAAATTAAAATGATAAACTGTAAATTAGTTAACAGACACCCATCATTTAACTATTCTTCCTCAACTCTTATGTAGTTCCCTATTTTTGTGTTGTTTTGTTTGAGATATGAGTGGTGTTGTGTAGCCCTAGCTAGCTCGGAAGACTGTCACCAGGCTGGCCTGAATATGTCCCCTGCTCTGTCTTGAAAATGCTGTAGTTACAGTCATTGACCTCTGCTGGTGCGCTTTCCTCCCTGCATATAATGTGTTCTGGGGAAATAGAAGCATATTTTTGAAGGAACAGTTGTAGCTGTGTTGTCTAGCTTGGTCTTGAATGCCTAGGCTGTAGTTCTCCCACTGGGCCCTTCTCTTGAGTAGCTGGGTCTGTATGCACAGGCCACTATTCATAGCTCTTAAGTGCAATTCTGGAGTCAATAAAAAGGAAATAAATTTCCTTTAAAAAAGATTGCTTATATGGCCAAAGCTACATAAAAATTTCACAAAGCAGCATATGAGATTTTTTTTCTCTAACCTTGTTAATACGGTTCTGTTTTAGTTGTTAAGACTATCAATATTAATAAGCTCCACCTAATGGTCTAGTTTTACTATCTCTGTTTTTTATTTTGTTTTGTTCGGGTGTTGGAAATTGAACTTCTGACCTCATGCTCACACTTATCAGTGAGCTACACACCAGCCCTAAGTTAATCTTTCTCTGCATTGGAATCCTGTTCTCACTGAGTGTTAATTAAGCAGTTTTTTTCACAGTGACTTTTACTTAATTTAGCACGTATTGCTTTCTTCTATACCGTGAGAATTTGTTTTGAGTGAGTCCCACATATTTTGATTATTGGGATTGTGTTTTTAAAAGTTTTATCTCATGTCTATAGATGCTTTGTCTGCATGTGTCTCTCACCCCGTGGTTGCCTGATGCCCTTTTTACACGAAGTCAGAAGCCTTGGAACTGGAGTTAAAGATGGCTGTGAGCTGCCATGTGTGTGCTGACGATTGAACCCAGGTCCTCTGGGAGGACAGCCAGTGTTCTTAACTGCTGAGCAGTCAGCCCTGGCATAGTAGCTTCCCTGAGGTCTAAAAGGGCTGGCCCTGCCTTGTCACTTGTTCTCTTTGAAAATCCATGGATTTCTCAAAACAAACTCTGGACTTTACATTTTTAGAGGCTTGCTAGAAGTGGGAGTTCTGTTAATCTCCTTTATCTAATTAAGATCTAATCTTACCGTCAGCCAGGCCCTGAGGGATAATACCCTTACCGCCTGTTCCCCTTTAGCCCATGCAACCTTACTGTGTTTTCTTTTTGCTAAATTGTTGTTGTTTTTGAGAGAGGGTATCACTATGATACCCTCTGGCTAGCCTGGGACACAATATGTAGACCAGGCTGGCCTCAAACCCAGAGAGACCCACTGTGCCTCCCAAGTGGTGCAGTTACAGGCTGTCCCACCACCCCATCTATTTTTTATCATTTTTAATCATGTGTCTATGTGTAGGGGTGTGCCGGAGGCATCTGATGTAGGTGCTGGGAACAAAACTCAGGTCTTCTCCAGCCCCTATTTTAAAACAAAAATCTGTGCATACGTATTTGTGATTTCATGTATGGGTTCAGGGTGTGTACAGTCAATGCATGTGTGTGTGTGCATGTGCCTTTGTGTGTAGGCCAGACGTCAGTGTTGAATATGTTCTTAAGTTGCTCTTCACCTTATTTTGAAACAAGATCTCCTCCCTCCTTTTCTCTTTGAACTTGGAACTCATCAATTGGTAGGCTGGCTTGCCTGGGATTAAGAAAAAGATGTCCAGTTCCTGATCTTTTTCTTGGCCAAAGGGTTTCCTATCCTTGAATGAATGTGATTCATAAAATTGAAGTGTTTAACCAACATCACAGAGGAGCCTTGTGAAACACTCACGGTTATAGAAACCAGTGGCTGTTTAACTGCCCTGGTACCTCCCCCACCCCCTTGCCCTGGTACCTCCCTCACCCCCCTGCTCTGATACCTCCCCCAGCCCCCTACCCTGGTGCCTCCCCCCTGCCCTAGTACCTCCCTCAGCCCCCTGCCATGGTACCTCCCCCTGCCCTAGTACCTCTCCCA
>NC_034609.1:30921626-30931751 GCF_900095145.1 Mus pahari
CCCTGCCCTGGTACCTCCCCCACCTCCCTGCCCTGGCTCCTCCCTCACTCCTACCCTGGCTCCTCTACTCCATCATCCAGGAGAACATCCAAGCCCTCTCTTTCCTTCTTTCCAGTATTCCCTCCTCACAATGCTCTGGGTTTGAAGCAGTTCTGCTGCTTGCTGCTTGCGTGGCAGCTGTCTGAGTAGTCATGGCGTTTGCATGTCTTTGGTGAAGTGAGAATAACATTTTCCTCATGGGCTGTTGGAATGATAAATGAACTAATAAAAGTGTACTTGCTAAAGATAATGAGGGATCCTGGATTGTATCCTAGAACAGAAAAATCGACTTAGTGGAAAAACTAGTGAGATTCAAATAAATCTGGAGTTTAGATAATAGTACTGTACAGATTCCCCCCCCCACACACACACACTTTTTTTTTAAAAAAAATTTGTCAAATGTGCTATGGTTATATAAAAGAGTAATACTAGAGGCCATGGGGTGAGGACCTACCATCCTGCCATCTTTTTTTTTATACAGATGTATATAGCACACTCAGGCTGAGGCAGGAGGATCATGAGTTCAGGCTGCATAGGTTCTACGCCATTTCAAACAGTGAACAAACAAAAGCTAAATAACAACAGGTCACACCCAGATTTTTTTTTTTTTTCTGAGACAGAGTTTCTCTGTGTAGCCCTGGCTGTCCTGGAAGTCACTCTGTAGACCAGGCTGGCCTCGAACTCAGAAATCCGCCTGCCTTTGCCACCCAAGGGCTGGGATCAAAGGCGTGTGCCACCACTGCCCAGCTACACCCAGATATTTTTAAAAGACCTATTTTTAAGTCGTAATGTTATACAAATATCAGGTGGTTTATTTCTATGGTCTTTTTTTAAATTTTAGATTTGGCGAGTGCATATGTATTGAACAAGTATTTATCAAATTGTTTCCTGGACAGTGTAAAGTAGAAGCCAAGACACGACTCTGCCTTCTGATCTCCTTCAGTAAAAGTTGGAAACTCGAGGGGTGGTGTGTGCCTTTAACTCTGGAGCCAGAGGCAGGGGGATCTCTGCAGGCTTGAGGCTGACCGAGTTCCAGGACAGCCAGTCTACACAGAGAAACCCTCTCTCAAAAACCATACACAAAACCAAAACAAAAAGAGTTGAAAACACGCCCCAGCCAAGTCCTAAGTGATGTTAACACATCAGGCGCTCTGGGTTGCACGGTTGCATAGCTGAGGCCACAGTCACTGTGGAATCTGTACAAGCAATGGCCAGTCTGGACAGCAGAGGAGTGGAGACCGTCTGAGGAACAGGGCTGTGAAAGATATTGGCAAGAACAGAGGGTAGAAAGTAAAGTGTTGGCGGGATGTGACACAGGCAGTAGAGTGCTTATGTAGTCTGCACAAGCTCCCGGTTCAGTCCCCCGCACTGCATGCACATACATGTGCATGTGAGGCATAGCGTTGCATGCCTGTAATCCCAGCACTCCGATGGTAAAGACAGGAGGATCAGAAGTTCAAGGTTAGCTTTGGCTATGTTGTGAGTTGGAGGCTAGTCTAAGGTGTATGAGAACCTGTCTTTTAAAAGAGGAAGTGTTAGCTGGGTGTGGTGGCGCACGCCTTTAATCCCAGCACTTGGGAGGCAGAGGCAGGCGGATTTCTGAGTTCGAGGCCAGCCTGGTCTACCGAGTGAGTTCCAGGCCAGCCAGAGCTACACAGAGAAACCCTGTCTCGGAAAAAAAAAAAAAGGAAATGTTAATAGTAAGTACCAAGGACACAGACAGCCTGAGTCATTTTCACACTTCCATTGAAGTAAAGCTGGATTGCTGCTGCTGCTGCTACTACTACTACTACTAGTACTACTACTACATTGAGATGGTCTCACTTGGTAGCCCTGGCTGGCCTAGAACTCTGTGTAGACCAGATTTGGCTTTGACCTCAGAGGTCTAACGACCTCTGTCTCCAGAGTACTGGTTTGAAAAGGCAAGGCAAATATGTGAGCTTGAGGCTAGCCTGGTCTATAGAGGAGTTCCAAGACAGCCAGGGCTACACAGAGAAACCCTGTGTCGAAAAACTGAAGGGGGTGCGGGGGGGGGGCTGGGGGGGAGACTACAGCTTAAACATGCAGAGGCCATGGCTATTGTGATTCCTACAAAGACAGTCTTTTTTGTTTTTTGAAATATTCACTTATTTATTTTATGTATGTGAGTACACTGTAGCTGTCTTGAGACACAGCAGAAGAGGGCATCAGATCCCATTACAGATGGTTGTGAGCCACCATGTGGTTGCTGGGAACTGAACTCAGCAGTCAATCCACTAAGCCATCTCTCTAGCACCACAATGATATTCTTTAAGTGAACAATTGTATGCATGTGTGTTGTCTGAGGGGAAAAACACACATGTCTAAGCACACACAGATGATAATACTAATACACTATTATAATAGTATATACTATATATATTATATATATTATATAAACACACATACAGTGCATATATATATATACATATATATATACACAGTTCCTATATATAAGTATATATATATATATGTATATATATATATATATATATATATATATATATGCACTGTATGCACTGTTTGGCAATTTCCCACTTAATTATCTTAGAATTTTTCTATAGAACTTAAAGCCAATATTAAGAGCATTGTCCTCCACTAACCTCATTCTAATATGGGGAAATTTTACTATAAATAAAGGGCGTTAACACATGCATTGAAATATTTAAATCCAATATTTTTGTGTTTTGTTTTATTTTCTACAACATTTTTTTAAAGTTTTATTTATAGTTGTGTGTGTGTGTGTCTGCGTGCGCATGTTGGTGTGTGTGTGTGTGTGTGTGTGTGTGTGTGCAGGTGTGCAGAAGAGTATAGGGAATCAAGTTTGCCAGAGGCATAGGATCCCCTGGGGGTAGGTTCCTGGTGGTTGTGTGTCATCAGATGGACATGCTGGAAATTGAAGTCAGGTTCTCTAGAAGAGCAGTGTGAAACCTTTTGTTTGTTTGTTTGTTTGTTTTTGTTTTTTCGAGACGGTTTCTTTGTGTAGCCCTGGCTATCCTGGAACTCACTCTGTAGACCAGGCTGGCCTCGAACTCAGAAATCTGCCTGCCTCTGCCTCTCGAGTGCTGGGATTAAAGGCGTGCGCCACCATGCCCGTCTTTCAGTGTGTATTCTTAATGGCTGAGCCATCTCGCTGTCTCCCTGACCCTCAGTAATTTTTAAAGAAAACAAAACCTCATCGATCCTTTTCAGATGATGCTGGGTCACCAGCTCAGTATTCTGAAGGCTGGGAGAGGGAGAGCCAAAGTTCTCCACAGGCTCCATCCCTCACACACTTCATGAATCTCAGGGACGCAGAGTGCCTGAGGGTGGCTCCTTATTAGAAGTGTCCCCCAATAAGTGAAGACCACACCAAGGGAATTAGAATCTTAGTATTTTGTAACCTCCAAAGAATTTTTAAATTGTTTGTCTGTTTCTGAACTCTTTTGCTTTAGTCGGTCTCTGACTTTTCCTGATTTAGTACATTATTATAGCTTGGTAATAGATCTGATATGCTAGAGGGAAACAACCCTACAGAAACCCAGCACTCTTTTTGGAGACTTTCATCTCTATTCTTACAAATTTAGGTTTTCTTTATAAATTTTACAGTGACTTTATCTAAGACTTGGTGTTTTGTTTTGTTAAAATTGGAGTTGCATAAAGTTTACAGCTTTGCATAAAGAGGACTGTTGTCTGCTTTGTGCACCAGCTTGGCTTGGCTTGAATATAAATAGAAAATTTTGCATTTATGTTGGGAAACCATTTCTTAGCAGATTTAGTTATTAAGCAACAGATCTAGCCTCTTTGCCAGGTAGTGTTAACACGGACAAGAAGGCAGGCAGACCTGAGGCTGAGAAGCTAGCAAAGCTCGTTGACGGTGGGTGCGCTTGCTCAGCCTATGCAGGGCTCTGGGTTTAGTCCTTAGCACTGCAGAATAAGTATGTCTACTTATTCTGACCCTTGAGAACACAAGGGTCTCAACCAGTGAGTCCCACGCCTCAGAAGTCCAGCTTGGCGACATCCTAGGAAGACATGTTGGTTTCAGCTGACAACTAGCATCAGCCACTTGAGTCTGGCAATTACTCAGTCACATATAACCTTGATTCACACTAAAGGATGTGCAAAAAAGTCAAGTAAGCGAGCTGCTTCTACCTTCTGAGTGCCAGAACCAGTTCGTACTAGGCCTGGTTTTGTAAAACTCAATAGTTGTTGTCTAATCTGAGTAGGCTAGTATCACAGGTACAGTGTTTCTGTCTGAAACCTAGTAAAGGAAAAAGTTCTTATTCCTGTTATCTTTAAGTATGGTCTGTGCATTTGCAGTGAGTGAGGAACCTACTCCAGCCAGTGATCCTGAAGAACCGTCAGTTGTTGGTGTGACATCCCCGCCTGCAGCAGCCTTGAGTGTGTCCTCAAATCCCAACACGACATCTCTCCCTGCACCGTCCACACCAGCAGAGGGAGAGGAGCCCAGCACTTCAGGGACACAGCAGCTCCCTGCTGCCGCACAGGCCCCTGATGCTCTTCCTGCTGGGTGAGTAGTCTTGTGTCCCACCATGGCACCCTCCTCACCAGGCTAGAAACCCTGGTTGATGCCCAGTGCCCAGGGGTCTCTGGCAAAGCTGCCATGTATTGAAGCAAGAATATCAAGAGTATCCAAGTGCTTGCTCTGTGTACATCTCAAAGAGCACCTGAACCACCCATGCTGGCCAGTGCTGCTTTATGCTGGGACTTAAGTGGCCAGCCTCTGTGGAACAAAGGAGCTCATTGCCTTCGTGGGTTGTGGGAGGATGTCTGACTACTAACTAGCTTTTTCCCTCCTGAGTTTGACCTTGGC
Source organism: Mus pahari (assembly GCF_900095145.1). Taxonomy (NCBI): domain Eukaryota; kingdom Metazoa; phylum Chordata; class Mammalia; order Rodentia; family Muridae; genus Mus; species Mus pahari. Next base: position 30,926,497 of record NC_034609.1, read on the forward strand.
AGTTCACAGAGGATTCAGGCTTTAGGCGCTGAGTCTCTGTGACTGAGTTATTTCCTCAGCTGTGGACAGTGTTAAGTAGGGTACTCGTTTTCTTGCTCTCTCTCTCTCTCTCTCTCTCTCTCTTTTTTTTTTTTTTTTTTTTTTTTTTTCGAGACAGGGTTTCTCTGTGTAGCCCTGGCTGTCCTGAAACTCACTCTGTAGACCAGGCTGGCCTCGAACTCAGAAATCTGCCTGTCTCTGCCTCTTGAGTGCTGGGATTAAAGGTGTGCGCCACCACGCCCAGCTCTCTTTGTATAGCATAGATCTCTACCAAGATGGCAACTCCAGCAAGACAAAGGAAAGCTCATCGTTGACTATGTAGTAAGTGGAGATGAGGACTATGGATTCTGGGAACTGACCGGATGGGTCAGTGGATAAAGAAAGGCACTTGCAAAGAAAAAAAAAAAAGAAAGGCACTTGCTACCAAGCCAGGCACCCTGAGTTTATGTCCTTTGACCACACACACACACATACACACACACACACACCATATAAACAAATGAAGAAAAAAATTAAAAGAACATGAATTTTTTTTCACCCAAGGGACAGAATAAATTACATGAGCAATTGAATCCATCCCTCTACCTTACCCTTGTGGCCTGGCTATATGACTTACATGTTGGTTATATGATAGCAAGCATCCTTGTGGAGGGACTCCAGTAAATGGTGTGTGTGAAACGTGCTGAGAGTCATGTGAGGATTGCTTTGAAGTCGTTTTGAAGGAGCCACAAGGGCAGAGACTGCTTCTGACCTGGGCAACAGTCTTATTTCAGTTAAGACTATAGTGAGGACTGGTCCCACCGTCCACCCTGGTCATCAGTCTAGTACCAAATAAACCAATGTCCCATGCTGGCAAGATGGCTTAGTATAAGGTGCTTGTCACCAAGCCTTACCCGCTGAGTGGAGGGAGAGAGCTGACTCCTGCAGCTTGTCCTCTAGCCCTCAGTGGCACATCCCCTACCCCAAGTAAATGCTGTTGTAAAAAAAAATGTTTGGGCTGGTGCATGGCTCAGCAGGTGAAGGTACTTACTACCCAGTCTGAGTGCCTGCGCTCAGGCCCAGTCCCTTCATGGAGGAGAGAGCTGAATCACCCCTGTGGTTGTCCATCATCCTCTGTAGGCACATCCCACACAGACACACATTCATGAAACTCCTTTCTCCTGATAGTGTGCTGATCAAGTGAAAACCATTGCAGATAAGTCTTATTATCTCAAACCTGAAGGAAACTGGAGTGGTGAGAAGGAGCTCTGAAAAGGCCATTTATTGTTATTATTATTATTTGGGGGTAATGTGTTTGATTTTGAAAGAAGATTATTAACCAACTGCTTTTGTATCCCTGTAGAGATTTTATTTTCTATTTCATAAGTGGGAGATTTTGTATTGTTCTTACTTTCAAATTTGTGTGCTATAATTTGAGAGAAACAGAGCAGAATCATTTTGGCAAAAAGGAGAGAAAATGGCTGCCTGTGTCCCCAGTGAGCTGTTTGTTTTCTTTCCTGAGCAAATGCCTGGAACGCCAGCCTCACTTCTGTGTCAGTCACAGGCAATTAAGGCTAATGGCTCAACATGTCTTTATGTTGGGCGTGTGTGAGGGTTACTGTTCTCTGGGATTGGGTACTTCTGTTTCCTAGCAGTTGGAAAACTCCAGGCTCTGAGAATGTTCTTTATTCCACAGCCCAGGGAAGCCTGCCCCACCCCTTTCCTCTCTTGGCCAGAGGCTAAGATACTTTTCTGAGGTGGAGCTTGGACTGTGTCTTTTTCTTAGAGCATTTAGAATGTGACAAGGCACATGTGTGTGGGGGATGGATGGGGTGAGGAAATGCTGCTGCCCACTTTTATGTGTAGGATGTTCCAGAGAAGAATACGGGACCCCCAGTTTTCCAGGGGTACTTAGTACCTCACTCAGGATCTGGAGGGCCACGTCTGGGCTCAGAGTTTGCCGCTTTTGACTGAAGCCAGCCACCAGCACTGGTGAGCTCACAGTAATGGGGGCAGCAGGCTTTTGGGTTGGCTCTTAGGTATTGGAACCCAGAAAGGACATAGTTTCTATATTGACCCTCCCAATTTGTAGACCTGAAATGCTGTTCAAGAGGGCACTGGGAGAAATCACAGAATACCTTTATCTTTTATGAAAATGTATAAACGAGGCATGTAAACTGAACTTCTGCCAGTGTCCAGACTATAGGCTGTTGCCCTTACATGATGCATATTTCTTTATTTAGAAGTTGTTAGTTACATGGTTTTTAAAAAGTTCGTATAGGTGTGTGTATATAAACACACAGAGAAACCAGAGGACAACTTTTAGAGAATTTGTCCTTTTCTTCTAGCCTGTGGGTTCTGAGAGTCAAACTCAGGTTGCATACTTGGTGGCAAGTGCCTTACCTACTGAGCCATCTCACTGGCCTGTGTTTGTCCATTAGATAGATTATTCACTACTGTTTAAGAGATGGCAAGTCCAGGGCTGGGCTTGACAAATGTAGAGCTACGTGAGAAGTGGTGTGTGCTCAGAATAGTTTATGACGTCTATTCTGGTCCCGCTATGTTCTCTCTCTGGGCACCTTGGTCCTTGAGAACTTGATGCCAGCTCTCATTTCTCTATCTTGGGCCCACTGTACTAGCTGTGTATCTTAACTCAACCTAGAGCAGAACCATCCTCTGATCTATCTGACCCTGTCCTGAAAATGGTCTACCATTGGCCCAGGAGACCTCCAGACATTGTCTTTCTTTACATTAATCTTTTTTTTTTTTTAAAGATTTATTTATTTTATATATATGACTACACTGTAGCTGTCTTTAGACGCACCAGAAGAGGGCATCAGATCTCATTACAGATGGTTGTGAGCCACCATGTGGTTGCTGGGAATTGAACTCAGGACCTCTGGAAGAGCAGAGGGTGCTTTTAACCACTGAGCCATCTCTCCAGCTCCTACATTAATCTTTTAAAGTAAAAACACTAAGATGAACTTTCCTGCTTGAAATGCCACATTTCTTCCTATTGTTCCTCAGAATAATTTGTCAAATCCTTAAGTAAGCTGAAAATCTCTGACAAATGGGGCTCCATCTACCCATCAGCCTCCATGGAAGCTACTCTCCTGCACTCTAAGCTCCAGTCCTAATGAATTCATTTGAGCCACGAACTACCTACCCTCTCTCCAGACTGAGCATCCTCCCCCATGATGGTTTCTCAAAACTTGCTCAACTTCTTGACTTTTAATTGCTTAAGTTTCAGGTTAATGACACTCCTCAGGAGGGAATCAGCTCTTTCTGATCCCTGTAGACATGTATGTATGTATGGATGGACATATGTAAGATATGTATGCATGTCTTTTCTCATACTTGTAATTGCTTGATCAAGTCCCTCTGTCACTGCGGGCTGTAGGTGTCTAGGAGCATAGCACAGAGTAGGCCCAGGACGAACTTGTCATGTGTATGTCTAAATGTTATCGTTCTCTCCATTTCTCTCTTCCTTTCCACCCGAATGAATCTCTCTGCTTCTGAGGCTTTAAAGGGAGAACATCTGTGACAGAACATTACATTTCCCTTCCTCTCTGCGTTGACTGGCTTTGGGTTCGGCTGTGTCTGTCACAGGTCAGAACATCGATCCTCATTTACAAAGGCTCCTAGATGTTGTTTGAGTGAAGTATTTCTGAAAAAACTGGATTGCTTGCTTGGGCCTCGGGTGACTCTGTTACCAACTTTATCTTCTCAGATCTTCCATCTCCTTTGCTGAGGGATGGGAAAGGTTCACGGAGATTCCAAGAATTGCCACATTGGTCTTCTGAAATTTATAGCAGGAAAGACTAGTTTCACACATCTGTGTGCTTCCAGGCTGAGGGAGTTCTGAAACCTAAACTGCCGAAGGCCAAATACAGCATTCCTTGGTCCATTTTTCTCCCCTTGTCTGAAGTCCCCCCCCCCTAAAGTTTTTAACTTAATTAGCCCCAAAGAAGCTACTGGAAGGGTGTAATATTTCCAGGTTGTAAGTGCATATTGAAAGGAGGGGTGTTGGACATACGTGAGGTAGTGGTCCAGGCAGGGGTAGACAGTGTGGCCACTTTGGTCAGGTGGCCCTGTGTCTGGTTTTTCTCAGGGTCAGAGTCCACTTTGGAGACAGAGTACTCATGAACCGCCCGTGTGTGCATGGCTTTGACAAACCCCCATTATGACCCAGTTTTTCAGCTCTGAGTCCCTCACACAGAGGCACATTATTTTACCCTGGCAGCTAGCACATGGCTGTGGTTTCTTACATAAGAGAGGACGTTGTGTTTGGACTGCCTGCTTACCTCAATTCCATTTCACACCATCCCTGTTCTCCCCAAGTCATTGGCTGCTCTGTTTCCTGCCTCAGAGTGAAATTAATGGAGTGTCGTTTTCTAGCCCTTTCACATTTGCCATCTGTCCTGTCCCCATTCCCTGTGCCGAGACCCCTAGCTTCATTAGGTGGGTTTTGACGACCTCGAGACAGCCTTGGAGAGTTCCCCGGTGCTTTGTATAGACACTCAAAAAGATGGGGGGATTTGGAGTGTCTGCTGAGTTACAAGCCAGCCTGTTCCACTGAATCTCACTCCAAACTTGATTTTGGCTTTAACCAAAGTGCTTCTCACTCAGAGCATTTTATAGTGCCACCTAGCCTATAAATGAAGAACATGCCATTTGGGAGGGTTGCTACCCATTCACTTCCAAATTGTCAACCTATGATGAGTGTTTACTTTGTTTTATCTTCTGTTCAGGGATCATTTACATATCTAGATGCTGAGGCTATGTCAAAGGCATGGAGGTTTCTAAAAGCTAAGCTAAGGAACCTGCTTCTGGGCCCAGGACTGAAACAGTTTGGACCGTGGACCACATTTTGTGTAGCTTTCTATTAAAGGGTTGTATTGGAAGACTGTGCCCTTTCCACACCTTGTGTTATTGTGGTATATGGTTTTGTTCCTGACCCCCAAGAGAGATTATTATCTGCTTAGATAACTCAATGTGCATGTTCTGTGTTCTTTCTAAAAGACTCTGTGGTTCCCTGTGCACTTACCGAGCCATGAGGTGTTCTCCTATATCTAAAGTATGCATCACATGTAATCATTCGTCCATTTCCACTGTACTTTCTTGTGAGCTCCTCAAGAATAAGGAATCTCGTGCCCATCTTGGCACTGTCAGCATCCCTCGTGGTTTAGGGAGAGGCAGTGTAAGTGGATAAATGACTGCACACTCTTTTTTTTTTT
>NC_034609.1:30931786-30939376 GCF_900095145.1 Mus pahari
GATGGTTGTGAGCCACCATGTGGTTGCTGGGATTTGAACTCAGGACCTTCAGAAGAGCAGTCGGATGCTCTTACCCACTGAGCCATCTCACCAGCCCTATTTTTTTTTTTTTTTTTAGAGATTTATTTAATGTGAGTACACTGTAACTGTCCTGAGACACACCAAAAGAGGGCGTCAGATCTCATTACAGATGGTTGTGAGCTACCATGTGGTTGCTGGGAATTGAACTCAGGACCTCTGGAAGAGCAGCAGTCAGTGTTCTTAACCGCTGAGCCTTCTCTCCAGCCCTGATTGCATACTCTTACCCATCACTTATTTTCATTTAAAATTTGATCTTATAAAAGACCATAGAGTTGAGCATGGTGCCTCACACCTGTGACCCTGGCAATGTAGAGAAGCTGAGGCAGGAAGATGGTTGAGCTTGAAACCAGCCTGGGCCACAGAGTGAAAGACCCTGTTTCAAGAATCTCAAAAACAAAACCCACACAATAACAGAGAAAAGCAAACGAGATCCTTGATTGCCAGGGGTGGGAGGAGGGGCGTGGGGGCACAGACATAACAATCGCAGGGTCAGAGACCTTTCTAGACTTAGGCATTGATGTTGTTATGCACCCTATGTCATTTCCCTGACCACTAATAGAAGCTACCAGATGGTATGAACTCTGCACTGAGTTGGGGATTGCTGAGTTCAACCCAGAGACTGTTTTGTTTATTCTTTACTACAACATGAGTTAGCTATTTTTGTGTTCACACTGCAAGTAATGACATCTTAAATAATTCACCTGAGGTGACAGATACTGACACGAAGGTGACAGATATCTAAGACTTTGGTAGCATGACAGTATTTGCTTGTACTTTTGTAAGCTATTAGAGGCATGCAGATCAAATGGTGACTAGGAGGCAGGCGGGTGCCTCCCTTGGTAAAGGTACACAACACCAAGCCAGGTGAGTTGAGTTTGGTCCCTGGAAACTGAAAGATGCAAGGAGAGAACCAACTCCCACAAGTTGTTCTCTGATTTCCACAAGTGCCATGTAGTACCCCAACCCCTAAACAATAGACAGACTAATAAGTAAATGTAGCCCCTACCCCTCCAAAAAACCTGGAGGTCTTAAATTCATCTGAAAGTCTTGTATGCCCTTCTCTGATACAGTTAATGTGTACAGGGATGCCTAAAATGTGGTCACATCCACATACAGGACCGTGTGGTTTTCTGTTGTATGAATAGTAGAAGGTTGTGCAATCTCTCGTTTCTATACATTTGCAACTGGGCTGCAGTGAGGCCTTCTCCTGTGCATGCCTTTTTGTATGCATGCTTGTTTCTGTAGGAACTGTCCTGAGACTGGTTGGACCTGAAGCACACTGGTAAAGTGCTTGTCTAACATACATAATGCTCTGGGCTTGATCCCAGCACTGTCTTAAGAAAAGAGGTCGGAGGCAGGGAAGTAATGCCCAACTAGTAGTTTGCCAGGCACTGTATAGTAAAACTGGACTAAGGACAACATGTGATTGCATACTTTATATATAGTAAGAACTAGCACTCAGGAAACAGATCCAAGAGGATCTTAAATATGGGGCTAGCTTGGTATATACAACAAGGTTGGGGACAACCTGGAGTGGGCCAATCTAAGGAATTTGATTGATATTTTTTTTTTAAAGATTTATTTTATTATATATAAGTACACTGTCGCTGTCTTCAAACACACCAGAAGAGGGCATCATCAGATCTCATTACAGGTGGTTGTGAGCCACCATGTGGTTGCTGGGAATTGAACTCAGGACCTCCGGAAGAGCAGTCAGTGCTCTCAACTGCTGAACCATCTCTCCAGCCCAATTGACATCTTTTTGTGGTTTGAATTTTAATTTCTTTGGGTACTATTGAAACTTTAGTATTTTGCTTCTTTATGATTGCCTTAATTTTTGTTCCACTTTTCTATTTGGCTATTTGTGTTTCTCTCTTTTTTGTATGTATGTATGTGTGTATGCATGTCTGTCTGTCTGTCTGTATGTATGTATGTATGTGTGTGTACATGCACGCATGGCAGCCACATATGTGCCCTGGTTCAGAAGAACTTGAATTGGAGTTATGGGCAGTTGTGAGCCACCATGTAGGGACAAGGGAACTGAACCCAGGTCCTCTGCAGGAGCATTTCTTTAATCTGCAGGATTTGTTTACTTATGATAGGATCTCATATAGCATAGGATGGCCTTAAACTTGTTCTATAGCCTAGGAGTCTGACTGGAACTCCTTATCCTCCTGTCTCTGCCTCTTGAGTACTGTGGCTTCATGGATTTGTTATTGTTTATTTGTTTGTTTGTTTGTGGAACTCACTCTGTAGACCAGGCTGGCATGGAACTCAGAGATCCCCCTGCCTTTCCCTCCTGAGTGCTGGGATAAAGGTGTGCGCCATCACCTCACAGCTTATTTTTTCATGATTCCTAATATGTGTTAGATAATCCAGTTATATATATAGCCAATACTTTTCCCCAGGCTACAGCTTGTCTTTCTACCATGTATAATGCCTTTAAAAAAATGGAGCAGCAGAGATGGCTTGGGGGTTTAGAGCACTTGTTGCTCTTCAGAGGACCCAGGTTCAATTCCCAGCCTCCACATGAGGCCCACACCATCCTAACTCCAGTCCCAGGAGATGTACACAGGTATGATATTCTTACACAATACAGATAGCTCATTTTGTTGATTTTTTTAAAAAAAGATTTAATTTGTATTTTAATTATGTGTATATGTATGGATATGTGCTCCTAAGTGAGGCTCCCTAAGGAGCCAGAAACTTTGGATTTCCTGGAACTGGAATGGCAGTGAGCCACCTGACAGGGACGCTGGGAACCAAGTGTCTTTAGGAAGAACAGGGAGTGTACTCATCCACTGAGCCATCTCTCCAGCCCCCAGTGTAGATCCACATTCTGTTTGATATTTTATCATCTTTAAAGTCAGCATATAACTTAGAAATGTTGGAATGCCATTGTTTACCTCAGAGTGTCTTTCTTAGAATGTTAATCATACAGGGCCAATTTAGATTGAACTAAAACCAGTATGTTTATATAATTAAATTGTCATTACATTTGTTTTGTGAGTGTGTGGAGGTGAGAGACTACTTCCCGGCATTGGTTCTGTGCTGCGGTGTGGGTCCCAGGATCAAGCTGAAGCCCAGTGGCAAGCATCCTACTAACCTTCCCAGCCTCTAGGATTGAAACTCAGGTTTGACTTTGTCCAGCGTGCTCTCTGTTAACTAGCGTGCTCTCTGTTAACTAGCTTCTCCATCCAATGTGTTGCAAACATCTGAATAACTTTGTTTCCAGTTTGGTTTTGGTTTTGTTTTGTTTTTTTTTGGGGGGGGGGCGTGTTCTGAGACAGGGTTTCTCTGTGTAGCTCTGGCTGTCTTGGAACTCACTTTGTAGACCAGGTTGGCCTCGAACTCAGAAATCTACCTGCCTCTGCCTCCCGAGTGCTGGGATTAAAGGTGTGCGCCACCACACCCGGCTAGTTTTTTTTTTTTTCCCCCAGTTTGTTTTGAGAGTGGAATCCCCCCAATATAGAAATAACATTTTTCATTGCACCCTGGCCATCACAGCAGGGTTTCTGCCAGGCTGTGATTGATGAGCCATGATAGGTGCTCTTAGAGCTCCACCTCTGCTGCATAGTTGTTTCCTTGGGCTCTGTTCTAGGAGAAAGTGTGCTAACTTTTAGGGCATTCATATAGAAAGGGTATTCAACAAATTGCCAAATTGCCTTTGGAAAAAAATTCTCATTTTTGTTCTCATCCAATGTCTACCTATGTTGCCAACCTTCCATTTGAAAAGTAAGTGTGTGTGTGTGTGTGTGTGTGTGTGTGTGTGTGTGTGTGTGTGTGTGTGACAGAGATCATTTCTGAGACTTGTCTTGATTTTCTTATATTTGAAGGTTGCCAGACTCCACTTGGGGCTTTCCCCAAGGCAAAGCTCACGGGATGGTTGAAGAGGAAAAGAAAACAGACTTAATTCAGGAAACTCAGTAGCTGCTACTCTGACATCCTGCGCTTAGGGGACATAAAATGCTGTTGGTAGTTATTAAAAGGAAATTAGCATGCTTAGATCGAAGTTCTAGTTCAGAATTCAGGAAAGGCCCCAGGAGAAGGATGGAGCTGAACACAGTCCCTACTCTGTTGAGGAAAAAAACCACTGAAGTGAGGCATCAGTATGAAGGTGACTGGGCCCCACGCTAATTTTACATTAGGATTCCTAACAGTAGCAAAATTACAGTTACCAAGTAGCCACAAAAATAATGTTATGGCTGGAGGTCACCACCACATGAGGAGCTGTATTAAAGGGTCACAGCATTAGGAAGGCTGAGAGCCACTGTGCTAGGAAATCTGGGTTGGTTTTTAACTCAGGATCCCCCTGTTTCAGCCTTTGGAATGTGGAAATTATAAATATGTATATATCACTAACTCAGTCTTACGATTTTATTTAATTTTTTGTTAATTGCATTTTAAGTTCTTTTTGAAATTTTCATATAATTTACATAATATGTTTGCCCATATCCATCTAGTGTTAACTCTTTGCACTCTGCCTAGTGTTCCCACCCCACCACCTTCCCAGTGGCTTTGTCTTCTAATGGGAAAGGCAGGTTTTCTGTGACTGAGAGGGCCATTAACACCCACTGCCTAGGCTGATAAAAACAAGTACATCAGTGGCAACAGATAGTACTTTTTCTCAGGTTGCATTTTGAGCATTTAACCGTATAATTTTATAAAGGTTATTTAGGAAGAACCCTGACACTAACCTGAACTCTTTGCCATTATCAACATTCCCAGCTTTATCCTATTTTTGGTGAAACTGAGATTTTGTCCAAACCCAGGACTAAGGTCAGGATGGTTGAACATAGCCTGCATTTGCAGTTAGTGGATCACTCAGTCCTGGGGATTTTTAATGGAGAATTAGTTTTGGGGAAATTTTCTGCATGCTAACTAAGCCAGCTACTGAGAGTTTTGATACAAAGTTTCTCTAGCTCAGGCTGTCTTGATGTCCTGATCTTTCTGTCCTTACCTCCCAAGTGCTGAGACTCTGTGTGCACCACACCAAGCTGACAGTGATCTTTTAGATAGCTGAGGAGAGTTAATTGACGTCATCCTAATGGGATGAACGTTTGTTTGCTTTGGCCTATGGTGGTTGTGGGGAGACCAGGGATGGAGGGTGAAAGATACACATCACAGTAAAGGAATGAAGGTAGCTTAGGGAGGTGAAAAATTACCATAAGACTGAATGAAATTGGAGATTACATCTTAAATCTTTTCAAAAACAAGATCCGTTGTTACCCACGTTCAGCCAGGTGTCTTTCACTGAGGGCCGAGGAGCAATGTGTTGGGTAGTGTCCTGAAACAAACTCACTGCTTTGAACACCGTTTCCGAGAGCATCAAAGACAGCTATTCAGTGGGGTAGATAGAACCAACTCGACCCGGATGCAGCTGATCGAGACCCATGGCAGTAGATTGAAAAGGCTTTTCATCTCAGTGTGAGGAAGATGCTTAGAAGGGACAGAAACTTAACCCCTGGCAGGGATATGCTGACAAAAAGTCAAAGCCAGTATCATTTTCTTGGCATGAGGAGACCAAGCCAAGATAGTTGGGAGGCTTAATCTATGTGGGTCAGCAGAAGCAGGAGGCTCGTGTGGCTGCTGACAGAAGTGACCCACTGTGCTGAATGAATGAGGAAGGGATCTGTGTGACTTGTGAATAGCTGTGCAGGTAAGGGAAGAGTGAGAGTTTTCAAAGAAAGGGAGGCAAGCCAGGTCAGGGGTCAGGGAAGACCCACACACAGTCATTTAGTCTGAGCAGGAGTCCAATTTGAAAAGGAAAAATGTAGATCTTAACAAGGTGGTGGAAGGAAGGTCTTGTTCCTCCACTGTTTTGCTAGCTGAGTCTGGTGAGAGGGTTCATAAGGATACGGAGCAGGGCTGGACAATAGCAGTCCCTGAAAGAGAGACTTTCATTCCTAGGATCAGCTGTGATCAAAGATGGGAGGGCAGAGCTCCTAGGCCTGTGGGCTAAAAGAGCTGCTAGAACTGTGGCGGGCTGCAGGGAAGGGGGTTAACACAGTTTTGTATCTTGGCAGTTCAATACCACTGTGTGGGTTAAAGGCATCCATTGCTTGGAATTGCCTATCTTCAAATTAAAATATTAGGCAGGGTATAATAAAGCCGTTTTCCTTGTTTCAAATGAAAACTGGAATGAAAATTAAAATGGAAACTGTGCAAGATGAGTTATATACTGAAAGAAAAACGTGTCCGTGAGTTTTGTTTGTTTTTTAAGTCTCCAATTTCTACAACAGATATTTTATCTTTTAAAGAAGGGTATTCCAGGCTGGGTTTGGTAATACATGACTATAAATCCCAGCATACAAGAGGCTGAAGCAGGAAGATGCTGAGTTTGAAGCCAGCATGGCTGCATAAAAAGACCCTGTTTCTGTATTTGCCAGGCTCACATGAGACAGCTATATCAGGGTCCTTTCAGCAAAATCTTGCTGGCATGTGCAATAGTGTCTGTGTTTGATGGCTGATTATGGGATGGAAGTGGATGCTCACAGTCAGCTATTGGATGGAACACAGGGCCCCAATGGAGGAGCTAGAGAAAGTACCCAAGGAGCTGAAGGGGGCCTGCAATCCTATAGGTGGAACAACAATATGAACTAACCAGTACCCCCTGAGCTCGTGTCTCTAGCTATATACGTAGCAGAAGATGGCCTAGTCAGTCATCATTGTGAAGAGAGGCCCTTTGGTCTTGCAAACTTTATATGCCCCAGTACAGGGGAACGCCAGGGCCAAGAAGTGGGAGTGGGTGGGTAGGGGAGCAGGGCAGGGGGAGGGTATAGGGGACTTTGGGAACTTTTGGGAAAGCATTTGAAATGTAAATGAATAAAATATCTAATAAAAATTTGAAAAAAAAAAAAAGACCCTGTTTCAAAAAGTGGGGTAGGGACACCTTATCAAATTATTGTGGACAGTTTTAAAAACTGAACAGAGCAGTGTTACTAGGCCTGGCCTGTCTTTATGTTCTACAGTGCTAGGAGTAGTTCCCAGGGCCTTCTGCACACTAGGCATGTGCTCTAATAAAGTCTAAAGACAATGTCTGATGGAGCCTGGGCTATCCTTTTTTTTTTTTTTTTAATATTTATTTATCTATTTATTATATGTAAGTACACTGTAGCTGTCTTCAGACACTCCAGAAGAGGGCATCAGATTTCGTTACGGATGGTTGTAAGCCACCATGTGGTTGCTGGGATTTGAACTCAGGACCTTTGGAAGAGCAGTCGGCACTCTTAACCGCTGAGCCATCTCACTAGCCCCCTGGGCTATCCTTAAATTTACTGTATAGCTGAGGATGGCCTTGAGTTCCTGGACCACCCATCTCTAAGGGGGATTCCTGTGGGGTTCGAATGTTTCTGTTGGAGTTAAGTTTGAACGGGGCAGTTTCTATTCTGTGTTTCTTACAGGGAAGGTTACAAAGCACAGATTTCTTACAGGGAAGGTTACGAAGCACAGATTTCTTACAGGGAAGGTTACGAAGCACAGATTTCTTACAGGGAAGGTTACGAAGCA